>NC_136267.1:39127935-39260435 GCF_964187855.1 Myxine glutinosa
ATCTGAGTCAGGAATTGTTTCCACAGTCCCATTTCCAACCGACAGTAACCATTTTGAGAATTCTTCGTCATCATTAGCTCTCATGTTTGATGTTAAGTTCAGCTGTTTGAACTTTGGCCACAACTTGCTACGCTTGATGCATGTGGCGATGATTGCTGCAGGTGCAGCGCGAGGTACAACGGGCAAAACCTGCCTGAAGTCCCCACCAAGAAGTAAGACCTTTCCACCAAAAGGAATGTTGTTGCTGGTTACATCCCGGAGACATCTATCAACAGCCGCTAAAGCATATGCTGGAGCCATAGGTGCTTCATCCCAAATGAATAGGTTGGCCTTCCTTAGAGCATCTGCATCTTTACTCGTAGGTGATATGTTGCATGTGGAGTTTTCCAAAATGGGCACTGGCAATTTAAATCGATGGTGCGATGTACGGCCCCCTGCTAGCAATGTTGCTGCAATGCCCGAGTACGCCATTGGAAGAACCAAACGACACTGGCCTCGCAAGATGTGCAGAAGCGTCTTATAGAGAAAGGTCTTGCCACTTCCGCTCGGTCCATCAACGAAAAACAACCGGTTGCCTGTGTACTGGTCCCTACAATGAACCTCATCTACAATCATCCTCATCCTCAGGACCTCATCTACAATTTTGATTTGGTCATCATTTAGTAGTTGTCTGTTGTTTTCACCTTTTTCATGTTCATCTCCCGGTACATACTGATAATCATCGCTCGAAAGATCTTCAACAGTGTCTGGAGGTACTGGTAACTGAAATGCTTCAAAGGTCTGTCCATGTCTCAGGAGGAAGGACTGTATTTCTCGCAATGCCATGAAAATACTCTGTTCCAAGATATGGCCGCTGTGCACAAAATCTTCGCAAAGGTCGTTTTTATATTTTTCCCACAGTGCCGACGTGTCTGTTGGTGTGCAGAATATGCATAGGGTTGCAAAAAGAGATCTCAAATGTTGTGGCATGGCAAAGATAACTCCATCAGCTAAGGACCTGTCCCATTCTGTATCATCTTCTGTTAAATGTAATTTCCTGGCTGCATCCTTGTATGTTTCACAAACTGCTCCATCTACGGTTCTGAGATCTTCAAATGATGTTTTACCAGGGCAGTGCAGCAGGAGTACACGAAGATGAAAGCGCTCAATGTCCATAGGGCTTGCAGATACCAGGCATCCGATAACCTTGTTGCCGCCCCGGCGTCGAAGTTTCCATGTCTTTCGTCCATCTTCAAATACGTAATATTTTGGAATGTCATGGTACAGATAACTTCGTGCCTCAGGGTCTCTCTGGTTTAACTGAAGCCAAGCTGTAAGTGTTGTACCCCTATGTCGTACAATGGCTTCTTCCTCGTTACCATCCCTGAACACAACAGTCTGCAATTCAGGTAAGTGTACCGCAAGTCTGGTGATGGAATGGGACTGTTTGTGCATTTCAAATTCCATCAATCTCCATGCTGCCTCTGGGGCACTGACATATCTGCAGTCCAAATAGGTCTTTATTTCGTCCACCTCCAGCTCCACTCTCCCGCGCTCTCGAATTTCGATGCTGGCACAGTCATGTCCCTTGTACACATATTTAAATAAGTACTTTATACTCTTTATGCTTGCGCAAACCTCAATGTTGATGTGTGCTCTGTACTTCTTCAGTAAATAAGCATTGAATGGGACCACATATTGGCAATCAACATCGGTTCCATGAACGGTTATGGTGGGTCCATTTGGGGGACGCTTGTAAAGGGCATAGCCATCTATGCTCGCAAGTGTCTCTGCAGCATACGCTTTTGGAAAGCCTTTACTGCACACTCCATCTTTCACACAAATCGAATGGCGATTTAAAGTGCCACACGGACCATGTATCATGTGAGACTTCACCAAGGAATGGATCTCTGGTGACTCATTTGAATTAGGAATTTGTGCGGAAACAATTCTGTCAATGTCTTCAGCGGTACAAATTTTATCTTCTTGGCACAGCATGAGTAATATGTGGGCATGCGGTAGGCCACGCTTCTGATACTCGACGTAGAGAAATGCACGTACTTTGCCCAACACGTGCTTCTTCGTTATATCGTCGATTAACTCTTTTAATTTCAGATGAAACACGCGTGCCACTAAATCTGGTCTGCCTTCAGCTCGTTGGTGTTGTCCGATGTTTTCTTGTATCTCTGTCCATTTTGGATTACACGTGAACGTGATGAAAAGATCTGGTTTTCCGAATTTGCGAACAATGGCCATAGCATCTTGGTAGGTCTGCTGCATAGCTCTTGGACTCCCTGCAAAACTCGACGGCAAAATGACGATACGACCGACAGGACGTTGGTTATCAGCAGCAACGTTCTGGACGTGGTCCAGTAGTCCTCTGTATTCCATGACTCGAAGGGTTTCCTGATTTTGTTTGAAGTATTGCAGTCGATTTGCTTCTGCCTTGCAATATCCGTCGACAACATACTGCTGGAACAATTTCCCCAAAGAATGGATAGTGCTGAATTCATTTCGAATAGCTAGTCGGTAGGCATATAATTCACGATGAGTTACCTTGTTTCGAACCGCAGTCTGTCGCTGGTGAGGCATGTTTATCATCCATCCAGGCTCGCCATGTGGAAAGAGAATGGGATATGTCATGGGATCAATGTGAGAGGAAAGTGGAGAGAGATTGTGTAAGCCCTGGTCATGCAAATGAACCTGGAAATCCCTGTTTGCAGGTGGTTCACCATCTTGTCCACTAACGAAGACAGCAGCAATTTCATCAGCAGTTGGTATGTTGTAACGTCTTTGGTCGTCTGCACACAGTCGACGAAAATGCATTTCCAAGGTAGAAGGGAGGCGATCTTCAAGGACAGCTTTCCTGATTTCTTCCTGTTCACGCTCGAACATAGTCTTGTAACATGTGACATAAGGATTAACGTCAGATAGTATGTTGTGCAGTTCTGCCATCAATTCTTGCAAACATCTGTGATTCTCAGGTCGATTCATACGTTCCTTTGTAGCTTGAGCTGTATCCAAAATAAATAATTGTGCAAATTGTGCTTGTTCATGTACATGTGATGGATGTAATGGACCACAGCGATGGTAAATTTGACCATGGATTTTGAAACAGTACGGTCCATTTCCTGGAGGAGATGAGATCTGAGCACCCATTGATGCAAAAGCTAATGCCGAATTGCAATTCCGGATAGTCTCGGAAGTTGTGACATTTTCCATCGTCACCCTGATAAAGTTGTTGCAGTCGAGCAGGTACGGCAAATAGTGGAGGCAATTTAACTTTTCCCTTGGAACAACACAGTGTAAATCCATCCCCTTGTCCTGTTGATTCATTTGTGAAATGGTGTGCAGAACAGTACACACATGGTGACGTCATTGGACCGCAATTATGCTCTTGAACAATATTATCGGATACTTCGGCCGGATTCATTATGGCTGCGGTTGTATATGTTTGCTGAGCACTCCAACGTCTTTGTTGCTCAGCATGCCGTGCGAGTCTGTGTTGGCGTTCATCGACGGTCTCGTTCTCGCACCTCATCGTTGTTGCAGCAGCATCCTGTGCGAGTCTGTGTTCACGTTCGTCGAGGGTCTCGTTCTCCCTCCTCATCGTTGTTGCAGCAGCATCCTGTGCGAGTCTGTGTTCACGTTCGTCGAGGGTCTCGTTCTCCCTCCTCATCGTTGTTGCAGCAGCATCCTGTGCGAGTCTGTGTTCACGTTCGTCGAGGGTCTCGTTCTCCCTCCTCATCGTTGTTGCAGCAGCATCCTGTGCGAGTCTGTGTTCACGTTCGTCGAGGGTCTCGTTCTCCCTCCTCATCGTTGTTGCAGCAGCATCCTGTGTGAGTCTGTGTTCACGTTCCTCGACTGTCTCGTTCTCCCTCCTCATCGTTGTTGCAGCAGCATCCTGTGCGAGTCTGTGTTCACGTTCCTCAACTGTCTCGTTCTCCCGTCTCATTCGTTTTCTTGCTGCATCCTGATCAAGTCTGCATTGACGTTCGACGACGGACTAGTTCGCCCTTCTCATTCGTTTTCTTGCTGCATCCTGATCAAGTCTGCATTGACGTTCGACGACGGACTAGTTCGCCCTTCTCATTCGTTTTCTTGCTGCATCCTGATCAAGTCTGCATTGACGTTCGACGACGGACTAGTTCGCCCTTCTCATTCGTTTTCTTACTGCATCCTGTTCAAGTCTGCGTTCTTCATCGACTGTGTCATTCATTTTGGAAATGGAAGTTTCCACGCAACGCATGAATTGTCACGAGTCAAGAGTAAGTGTCTCGAAAGTGTATCAAATGTATCAAGAGGAAGTGTATCATCAAATGACAAATAAATTACATTGTGAAAATTAAACATTTCAAATAAACCTATTTAAAGTGTATGCGCAAATAACTAATAAATAAAGAAACGAAGAAATATCTGTCGGTAATTTCCTGAACCATATTTTACTTCCGGCTAATAATGTTGAATGAAACAAAAACGAAGAAATATATGTCGTTTTGTGACGACTGTCATCAAAAGTAAACGGTGAATTCACTCGGTTTATTCGGTTCGGCTCGGTTCACTCGGTTTAAAGAAAAAGCGATAATGTCGAAATGTTGCCGTCTGTGTCATGTTGGGCGGTGTATGATACCCGTTGGCTGTTGGGCGGTGATATATTTCCTGAACCATATTTTACTTCCGGCTAATAATGTTGAATGAAATAAAAACGAAGAAATATATGTCGTTTTGTGACGACTGTCATCAAAAGTAAACGGTGAATTCACTCGGTTTATTCGGTTCGGCTCGGTTCACTCGGTTTTAAGAAAAAGTGATAATGTCGAAATGTTGCCGTCTGTGTCATGTAGGGCGGTGTATGATAATTGTTGGCTGTTGGGCGGTGATATGGTGTATTTTTTAAAACTAGGACGTGCCCGTACGTGGCGTACCCGTAACCGTACCGTACCCGGAACCGTACCCGTACCCGTGACGTGCCCGTAATGAATATGTACAAAATATAAATATGTATGTACTACAATCGATCGTACCTTACAACAATCAACACAGATTGCAACGTCAAATAAATGAATACGCTCTCAAATGTGCCGTCCGAGGCAGCGTCTGCTCGCCACGTTCAGCGTCACTATGACTATCCGTAAGTCCGGAAGTGACGTCCTCATTTGACTGTCCGGAAGGTCGCATATCGCAGTTACGATGAATCGCAAATTAGTTTTAATTAGTTTTAAAACATAGTTTAACGCCAACATAGTTTGCCAACGTGAAATAAATGAATACGCTCTCAAATGTGCCGTCCGAGGCAGAGTCTGTTCGCCACGTTCGGCACACGTGATAGCTCGCTGCTCTCTGATTGGTTGAATCGTTTTTTGGACATAGCTCGGTAACTACTTGTCCGATTAATTTCAAACCTTGAAAAGGCACATCCTCGGGTCCCCAGCAATATACCTGGCAAGTTGCAAGTATATCGGACCCGTGGTTGTCGAGAAACAGCGGTCACAGACAAACAAACACACACACAGACATACACACATACACACACACACACACACACACACACACACACACACACACACACACACACACACACACACACACAGAGATTAGTGGAATTATAGATAGATATATATCTGCGTTTTCCCGCGTTGCTGACACCGAGTCTAAAACCATGAATAAAAATGAAATCAGATGGTGAGTTAGATTGGAGATAAAGGCGTGAGAGAGACTCAATGGCCTTGAAGTGACAGGCCTTTGAGAATTCATTTCGTTCTATAAACGGCAACTTTCATCGGATTTTCTTCCCGTTTTTTTTCAACCGAGTCTAAAACTATGTTAGCGACTGTGAAAAATGAAATGATATATCGAATTTTTAATATATATCGACACGTTGCCGTCGGTGTCATGTTGGGCGGTGTATGATACACCATGACGCGATTTTTAAAAATATATCTCTGCATTTTCCCGCGTGTGTGGAATGTTCTCAATTATTGCTGACACTGAGTCTAAAACCATCGATAAAAATGAAATCAGATGGTGAGTTAGATTGGAGATAAAGGCGTGCGAGAGACTCAATGGCCTTGAAGTTACAGGCCTTTGAGAATTCATTTCGTTCTATAAACGGCAACTTTCATCGGATTTTCTTCCCGTTTTTTTTCAACCGAGTCTAAAATTATGTTAGCGACTGTGAAAAATGAAATGATATATCGAATTTGATTTGAAATAAAACTGGGAGAGAGAGCAAGACACCACGGGCCTACAAAACAGGCCTCAAAGCTATGCGAGTTAATAAAATGGTGGATATTTGTTTATAATTATATGAAGCCTCTCCCAGAATGGGTGGAGCTATGGGTGGAGCTACTCTGCAAACCGAGTAAGCCACACCCCGGACAGACGCCCAACAGACAGACAGACAGACAGAATCATCTACGGCTATTATAATATAGATATATATACAGTCATGTGAAAAAGTAAGTACACCCCATGTAAAGTTTTGACTTTTTCAACATATTTCAACATACAGCAATTTGATCTTCATTTCAACAATATTGAGAGATAAAGGTGATATAATATAACAAATATCATGAAACATTTACATTTTGTAGTCCATTGTATAATTTAAATAAACATAAATGCAAATTTCGCATGTGGAAAAAGTAAGTACACCCTTGGCTCTAATAGGTGGTATTGCCCCCTTTGGCAGAAACAACCTCAAGTAGGCGTTACTTATAACTGTCTACCAGTCTCTGACATCGACTGGCAGAAATTTTTGCCCACTCCTCCATGCAGAATTCTTTCAGCTGTGCGATGTTTGAGGGGTTTCTTGCATGCACAGCTCGTTTCAAATCCCCCCACAACATCTTGATGGGATTTAGATCCGGGCTTTGACTTGGCCATTGCAGAACCATCCATTTCTTTCTTTTCAGCCATTCCTTGGTGGATTTACTGGTATGTTTAGGGTCATTGTCATGTTGCAAGGTCCACCTTCGGTTGAGCTTCAACTTTCCGACAGATGCCCTCACATTATCCTCAAGCACCCTCTGGTACAATGAAGAATTCATGGTGGATTCTATGATGGTGAGCTGCCCAGGCCCTGATGCAGCAAAGCTGCCCCAAACCATCATATTTCCACCACCATGCTTTACAGTTGGTATCAGGTTCTTGTGGTCAAATGCTGTCTTCGGTTTTCGCCAAACATGTCTTCTGGTACTGTGGCCAAATAGCTCTACCTTTGACTCATCTGTCCAGAGCACATTGTTCCAGAAGTGCTGGTCTTTGCCTAGGTGTTCATTAGCAAACTTTAGTCTTGCCCTGATGTTCTTTCTGGACAGCAAAGGTTTCCTCCTGGCACACCTCCCATGTAGATCAAATTTGTGCAGCCTCTTTCTAATGGTAGACTCGTGCACTTTGACATCAACAGTGGCAAGAGCTACCTGTAGGTCCCCTGATGACATTCTGGGGTTCTTAGAGACTTCTTTCAGCATCTTGCGGTCTGCTCTCGGGCTGAACTTGCTGGGGCGGCCTGGCCTGAACAAGTTGGCAGTTGTTTGGAATCTTCTCCACTTGTAGATGATCTTCCGGACAGTCAAATGATTGATTTCAATTTTTTTGGAGATCTTTTGAAATCCCTTCCCAGACTCGTAGGCATCTTTAACCTTCTTTCTGAAGGCCTCAGAGAGCTCTTTTGATCTAGGCATAGTGACGCCGCACACTTCAACAACAAAGAGCAAACCAAACTAAATGTCTGAGGTTTAAATAAGACAGGTTCCTCCAAGATCCTCTCTAATGATGTTCTAATCATTTGCACCTGAGCTGGTGCAACTGATTCTAATTTTAGGTATTTGAAGTAGTGATAAATGTAGGGGTGTACTTACTTTTTCCACATGCGAAATTAGCATTTATGTTTATTTAAATTATACAATGGACTACAAAATGTAAATGTTTCATGATATTTGTTATATTATATCACCTTTATCTCTCAATATTGTTGAAATGAAGATCAAATAGCTGTATGTTGAAATATGTTGAAAAAGTCGAAACTTTTACATGGGGTGTACTTACTTTTTCACATGACTGTATGTATATTGTTTATATGTATGTTTCTATGTATGTCTGTATGTATGTATATATATATATACAGACTTGGCATTTAATATGGAATATTTTTTTTGTGGGGGTGAACTTACATTTCAAGTTGACTTAGAACCAAAAGTTCATTGGAATTATGTTGAAATTATTCTAGATTTGTTAATGTGACCTTTAAAAGAAACAAAAACCACATTTGACATGTTGAAGCAAATAAATTGATCCTTGAAAGTGATGTAAACTGATATCGAACTCAATTCACGGACAGTACTGTGTTAAACTTCTGTACGTTTTCCAGAAGTATTTCTTTATTTTGCACATTAGCCCAATTTTTTTTAAACAAAAACAAAAGTTAAATTACAACTGGGATTACGGACAGTAAAATTACAGTTCAGTACTTCGTGTAACCCCCACGAGCATTCAGGAGAGCACGTACACGTTGAGGCATGCTGTTCACGAGATTTGCCAAGGTTTGGACAGGAATCGCTTGCCATGCAGTGACAATAGCCTGCTGCAATTCACGCACAGAGGTCGGCTGCTGGTCCAAGTTGTCGATTTGATGCTTTAATTCTGCCCACAAGTTCTCTATCAGATTCATATCTGGGGACATGGCAGGCCACTCCATATGCTCGACACCACGGTCAGCAAGAAAGTGTTGGATCATGCGAGCACGATGAGGCCATGCATTGTCATCTTGGAAGACAAAGTTTCCTCGAAAGGCTACATGAGCAAATGGAAGCAATGTTACTTCCAGAATGGCCCTGTACTTGAACTGGTTCAGGTTTCCATTCAGAACAACCAGGTCAGTTTTGCCCCCTGCATGAAATCAAATAATGATTGATTGCCCAAATCAATGCCCAAACGGTCACCCCACCACCTCCAGCGTGGACTCTTGGCACTATACAATCTTTGTTGAAGGCTTCATGCACTTGTCGGCGCACTCAGACATCTCCATCTTGACGATAGACCAGAAATCAAGACTCGTCACTGAAGATCACATGATTCCAGTGTCCTGGCTGCCATTGACGGTGCTCTCTGGCCCACTGCAATCGGCGCTGGTGGTGTTGTCTTGTCAGGCGTGGCTTTCTCAGGGGACGCCTGGCATGATAGCCTGCTTGAACCAGTCATTGGTTGACTCGCCTTCTGGATACAGGCACATTTGTCAGTTGCTGCCACTCAGCCCTAAGCCTATTAGCTGACTTGGTACGGCCATTGCGGACTAACTGGTGCAGCTGGTGATCATCCCTCCTTGTGGTTCTGCGGGGGCGTCCTGGCCTCGATATTGGAGGAGGGACACCCCTCTGAGCATTTCGTTTTGGGATCTTTGACACCTGACCTTGAGTGATGCCATACTGCCGAGCAATAGCACACTGTTTCATGCCGGATTTTGTAAAGCCACCACTCCATGACAAACAGCATTGTCGAGTTGACGGACCATCTCCAGAGGAAGCGGCAATAACTTTTGTAGACGTGCAGCAGTTGTTTTCCACTAATACAGAACGCAACAACCCTTATATACCCGATTGTGAAGCCAATCGTCAAATGTACCTGTCCGTACATTTTGTCATGCCACCTGTGATATAATCCTGTTATTGACTTCTTGCTGCGACAGACAATCAGTGACATGGTTCTTTTAACAAAGAAATCACCGAAGCGTAAAAGAAAGTCACCAGATTGATATTCTGAGTTCAGAAAGGAAACCCAAGTCAAGAAAAAAATAATATTCCATATTAAATGCCAAGTCTGTATATATATAGTTACGGATCTCGGACGTCGGCGCTCCCCTTATCAAGGGGGGGGGGGGGGGGTTAATGCCCTTGTCTTGTTCTCTGGCTGACCTAAGTCCTTAGAAGTTATAACGTCCTTCCCGGCGTGGCGTTAGATAGGGTTTGTTAGGCCTCGGGGTTCACTACTACCTAAGTACCAACGCCGGCCGGAAACGAGGGAATAACTCCCGCTCGAACCACGGATATGTTGGAAAATGCGGAGCGGATAGCCTTCCGCGATCTGAGCTATTAACAAGTGACTAAACCCGATTCTGAGAGGTTTCAATTGTGCCACGTTTACCCAATGAGAGAAAGGACGGATGCGATGAGATGGAGAGGAAACCAGAAGGTAGGAAGAACAATGATGGGTTTATTAACAAATGTACAGAAGAAGAGGAAACGAAAGGGATGTACAAGAGGAAGCGGCAGAAGCAGCACACAGGGCAGTCTTATTGCAGTCTTACTTAATACCCCAGGACAAACATACACACTCACACGGGGATTGTAGCTGGTGGATGATCAGGTAGAGGGTCCGGTGATGGGGTCCAGGCTCCAGGTGAGGCTCCAGTCCAGCGGTGAAACCCGGCAGGCAGCTCCGCGTATCTTGGAACGCGACCGGACCTTATATATAGCGGGGGGGAAGCTGGTGTCCTTCGTACATGATATTTGCACGTTCGTGCTACACGCCCCCTCTCCCAAGTTCTCTTATCAGCACCAGCGAGTGAGTCCTCTCCCAAATGTGCGCTCCGTATCAGTCCTTTGAAGCAACCAGCGCTCCCGACAAGTAGTCCGTTTTCAATGCACTCACCGGACCAAGTCCTCTCACAAAGATGCGCCCCGTATCAGTCCTGTTAAATGCCAACCTTCCACTCGAGTGCTTCGCGAGAGTCCTCTTTCATGAGTGCCGCTGAATAAGTCCTGTGAAAGGGCTTTGTGTTCGCGCTTATATAATGCCAGGAAAGATCGCTCCGCGCGCCTCAAAGCCACGCCTGCCAGCGATGTTACCTCAGCCCTGGTTGGCTGGTGAGGGCTTACTGGCCACGCCTTTGACGGCTGGTTGACAGGCCACACCTTCTTCTTGGCGTTCCGCCCCCTTTTCCTCGGGCCTAACCGCATGGCTTATGGCGTCGTTTGAGCGAGCTATGAGGCACCGACTGTAGGGGCACATAATGGCGTCGCTTGGAGAGGGAGGTCGCAAAATGGACGGAACGGGGCCTACTCTTATGTGATCGACGCAACGCAGATTCAACTATTGGAAACACGGCCTTATCTAAAACACATATTAATGAAATAACTGAGTTCTATGGTGTCCTACGTGTTGCTTGTGGACTAACTAGGGGTGCTACCTTTAACCTTTAATGTCATATTTACAAGTGATGTCATATTTACAAGTGTGGGTTCTAAAACAGCAACAATATATATATATATATTGTTGCGGATTTGGGAAATCCTGCACTTTGGTAATTGGTTGTAAATATCACCCTCTGTAAATAATGTAATAATTCTTGGTAAATACCTCCATTTGTGTAAAGGTCAAGGGTCGTCCCCTAGTTAGTCCACCGCACCACGTAGGGCACCATAGGATCCCTCAATAGTTATTTCATTATTATGTGTTCCAGTATAAGGCCATGTTCCCACTAGTCGATCTTACGTTGCACCAAATCAAATAAGATAGATCCCCTTTTAAATTGCCCCAAAACTTCATTGCCAGCAGCGTTCGCCTACATTTCCAGCAGCATTCGCCTCCATTGAACACGAGATCATCTCGGAGAAGAAGGGGGGAGGAGCTACATTACGGGCGTGGCCTACATCTCGTCATCAAAGGTGGAATCAGCCAGCCCTTGCTGACCAACCAAGGCTCAGTGGGTGTGGCTTGAGAGGGCGTGGTGAGAAACATCGAGTAGGTTCGCGAAGGTTCCAAGGTGTGGCCATATATAACCCATTGCAAGACGCCCCACAGAGAGAGTTTTTGAGGGAGGTGCGCTGGACCAAAGAGAGTTCTGTGGCGGGAGGCGCGTGAAAAAGTTCTGCGAGTGCTGCGCAAGTCACGAGAGCTTCGGAGGACGTACGAGGCCTGAGAGAGGCACTGCTTCAACCAGCCCCGCTTCAACCAGCCGCGAGAAGCCCTGACGTGCTGCTGCGAGCAAACCTGTGCATGAACCAGAGTGCGGGGGAGTCGGCGGCCGCTCACCTCCAGCCTGCCGCCCTGCACGGACCCTTCTTCTCCCTCCAGCCAATCCTACCTTCAATTCCCCATTCGTGTGAGTCTGTTTGTGTTGTCCCTGGGGTTTAAGTAAGCTTGTTTTAAGAACTGCACTGTCTTCTATCTTCACTGTACATTACTTTCGTTTTCTTCTTCTTTGATTGGTTTTTGTATAGTAGTTAATAAATATCTGTTCTTTCCGACCTTTGGCTTCTTCATTCTCGCCTGATCGTCTTTGTCTTTTACCTGATTGAACACCTGTGGCACGATTTTGGCCAACGCTCATAATCGGGTTAGTAATTGTTAATGGCTCGAACTTCGGGTTGCTAAAACCTCTCGGCAACTAGTCCATCTAAAACCGTGGTTCGAGCAGAAGTTATTCCCTCGTTCCTGGCTGGCGGTAGTAATTAGGTAAGTAGCGAACCCCTAGGCCTAACAAACCCGACCTACCGTCGGTCCGGGAGGGACGTTGTAACTTCGAGGACTCACGTCGGTCAGTGACAGGCAATGGGATCAACCCCCCTTGGTAAGGGGAAAAGGCCGACGCTGAGATACGTAACAATATATATATATATATATATATATATGTATGTATGTATGTATATGTATGTATATGTATGTATATATATATATATATATATATATATATATATATATATATATATATATATATATATATATATATATATATATATATATATATATATACACATATGTATATATATACTGTATATTATATGTTTATATGTATGTTTCTATGTATATATATATGAATCAAGGCACCTCCTAGCTTTAATGGTGAGCACCAGCTATGGATTATGTCTCACACGGTAAAAACCGCATAACCCGCAAGGAACCAGCAGCCTGTAATTATGTCGTTGATTATTATCTCCGCCGATCGCACCGCACCCCCTGGTTTTGGTTTGCACTGGCGGGAACGATGGTCTGGGTGGCAGACAGGCTGTTGGTTCCTTGCGGGTTATGAAATAGATCTCCTCCTGAACTTATTTCTCTTGTCTCTCCACACCTCCTACACTCCCCTATCGAGAATTTAGCAATGTCGCTTCAGCAAACCTCGTGCCTATGCAATAAATAGCTCCCACAACATCCAATATAAGTTGTCGTCTGTTGACATTGAATAAACCTACACCAACCCCTACGTTTAATTTCCTGGCTGGATTAATATTTTGTTATTTGGAAGGGGGTTCATAGCTAGAATGTTTATAATTTGGCTTGGTTCGTATGTTTGAGTCAGATAGATTTGCACCTGTGACAGGGATCTGTCTGAGATAACTTGTATGTAATATTTACCTTTACTTTGGCTCTGAAATCGTCCCAATCGCGTATATACAGAGAGGAGTGAGATAAATTTTTAAGCGGTGAAGCCTCTTCAATATTTGGCTAAGCAGCCGAAAATGAAGAAGAAGAAGATATATAACGCATCCGTGTTTAATTCTAAAGGGCTCCAAAGGGTGATTATCTTATGGGTTTCGTTTGTTGCTAGGCTTTGCGTATTTTTGTCCCCCGTCGAGCGAAAGGGGGACTATGGTTTTCCCCTCCGTCCGTGTGTGCGTCCGTCAGTGCGTGCGTGCGTCCGTCCGTCTGTGCGTGCGTGCGTGCATGCATGCGTGTGTGCGTATGTGCGTGCGTGCGCAAGCGAAGGACCGAATTCTAATTAGGTGTGTGGGTGCAACCCACGTCAAAATCCAAGATGGCCGCCGCCATGTATGTCTGAACCTTGTTTGCGGAATATCTTGAAAAATAAGCGAAGTACCAACTTCTAATCTGGTGTGTGGGTGTATCTATGCATAAGGAAGAACGCTATTGAAAATTGCGTCGCCACGTCAAAATCCAAGATGGCCACCACCATATATATGTCTGTCCGTCCATGCGTGCGTGCGTAAGCAAAGGACCGAATTCTAATTTGGTGTGTGGATGCAATCCACGTCAAAATCCAAGATGGCCACCGCCATGTATGTCTGAACCTTGTGAGCGGAATATCTTGAAAAATAAGCGAAGTACCAACTTCTAATTTGGTGTGGGTGTATCTCGGCATAAGGAAGAACGCTTTTGAAAATTGGGTCGCCACGTCAAAATCCAAGATGGCCGCCACCATATATATGTCTGAACCTAGGCATAACGCTTGTCATAATTAAAATGCTAAACTGACCGCTTCCTTCGGACACAGGAACCTTGTGAGCAGAATATCTTGAAAAATAAGGGAATTACCAACTTCTAATCTGGTGTGTGGGTGTATCTAGGCATAAGGAAGAACGCTTTTGAAAATTGGGTCGCCACGTCAAAATCCAAGATGGCCGCCACCATATATATGTCTGAACCTTGTGAGCGAAATATCTTGAAAAATAAGCGAACTACTAACTTCTAATCTGGTGTGTGGGTGTATCTACGCATAAGGAAGAACGCTATTGAAAATTGGGTCGCCACGTCAAAATCCAAGATGGCCACCGCCATGTATGTCTGAACCTTGTGAGCAGAATATCTTGAAAAATAAGCGAAGTACCAACTTCTAATCTGGTGTGTGGGTGTATCTAGGCATAAGGAAGAACGCTATTGAAAATTGGGTCGCCACGTCAAAATCCAAGATGGCCGCCTTGCGTCTTCCACTTTGTCAACTCACATCACTTCACCGACCGGGGACCTAGGCATAACGCTTGTCATAATTAAAATGCTAAACTGACCGCTTCCTTCGGACACAGGTGCGATTCTTTATAGTCTGTCTGCCTGCCAGTCAAACGGAATTGAAAATCATTCCATACAGGAAACTTACTGTTTGAAGGACGTCATAAAGGACACAAACAACAGGCATGAATATAATGAATGTAACGTGTTCATCCAGAGGGGAGCCAAAATGTATAAGATGGTGTATAAGATGTATAAGATGATGTATAAGATGTATGAGGTGGTGCATAATATGTATAAGATGGTGTATAAGATGTATAAGATGGTGTATAAGATGTATAAGATGGTGTATAAGATGTATAAGATGGTGTATAAGATGTATAAGATGGTGTATAAGATGTATAAGATGGTGTATAAGATGTATAAGATGGTGTATAAGATGTATAAAATGGTGTATAAGATGGTGTATAAGATGTATAAGATGGTGTATAATATGTATAAGATGGTGTATAAGATGTATAAGATGGTGTATAAGATGTATAAGATGGTGTATAAGATGTATAAGATGGTGTATAAGATGTATAAGATGGTGTATAAAATGTATAAGATGGTGTATAAGATGTATGAGGTGGTGTATAAGATGTATAAGATGGTGTATAAGATGGTGTATAAGATGTATAAGATGGTGTATAATATGTATAAGATGGTGTATAAGATGGTGTATAAGATGGTGTATAAGATGTATGAGGTGGTGTATAAGATGTATAAGATGGTGTATAAGATGGTGTATAAGATGGTATATAATATGTATAAGATGGTGTATAAGATGGTGTATAAGATGTATGAGGTGGTGTATAAGATGTATAAGATGGTGTATAAGATGGTGTATAAGATGGTGTATAAGATGTATAAGATGGTGTATAAGATGTATAAGATGGTGTATAAGATGGTGTATAAGATGTATAAGATGGTGTATAAGATGTATAAGATGGTGTATAAGATGTATGAGGTGGTGTATAAGATGTATAAGATGGTGTATAAGATGGTGTATAAGATGTATAAGATGGTGTATAAGATGTATAAGATGGTGTATAAGATGTATAAAATGGTGTATAAGATGTATAAGATGGTGTATAAGATGTATAAGATGGTGTATAAGAAGTATAAGATGGTGTAAAAGATGTATAAGAAAGACACTGACATCTGCAGCAGTAAACTTCCGGATTTCCTTTTTCTTTTTTCTTTTTGCCAGTGGTTGCCAATAGTGCACATTCTTTTTTTCAACCGAGTACCTCTATAAAGCTTGAACAATTAGAATGTGAGTACGTCTATAAAATAGGTACTAAAAAACACAAAACTAATCCTGTTGAGGGATCGTTGATTGCTCTTTCTGGTTTATGTTTTGGAAAACATTACAACAAAACAATTGTATTTCTTATTTAAAGAACGTTCAAATCAATTGACCCAGCACCTCGTTATACGAGGTAACCAGCGTACACTGACTCCGTTCACCTGGGTTACTATCGAGCATTCAACGGCTGTTTGCTTCTCTGGAATAAACAAATACTGTATCTTTGAACTTCGGCATTTGATTGATAATACTCGTGTTTTATCAATCAGGCTTTCCTCTTGGAACAACCAGTCCCAGAAAAGATATGTTTGTGTGTGACAAGCCCACGCTGCTTTATTGGCGTCGGCTCAGTTAAACTATTGTCGCATTTTCCTTCAGCTAACAAATCAGGACCAAAAAACACTAACCATGTAAAAATGTTTTTGTACACATGATTGAGGCCTGTGGAAGAGCTAGAGCAGAATAGAAGGGAGCAAAATGAAAATTTTGGAAAACGACCAGCAGAGTAGAAGTGAGAGGAAGATTGAGCGGAGGGGGAGAAGGACACATGGAGATTAACAAGCTACACTTAAGCTGAATGGAACACAGGAAGAAGAGGAAGGGGAAAGTAGGGATGAAACAGAAAAGGAAAGAAAAAACAATCGACAAAGGAAAATCACAATAACCTGGAAAAGGGCATGCTTGGCTGCTTGGGAATGGGGTAACTTGGGGTAGAAGAGATCATGAGTATGGATGGGGAATGACAGCTGCTGTCTTGAAGCTGTCTTGAAGCTCTGGAGGAAAGAATGGGACAGAACAGACTGGAGAAGTTGATTCTGCAGGTGATAGAAAAGATAAACAAATGAATGCCGGTGAACAGCGAGCCCTGCATGTACCTGGGCGGGACAGACCGAGCGATTCTTCCTGCTCTTTATAAAACAACTTGTGACTTGCAGGTGTTTTGAAGTGTTGGAGCTCAGTAGTGATATCACAGATACCTGAAGGTGGTTATGAAAAGGCAACAAGGTTGGTGGGAACTCAAGACACACCTGATTGACAAGCACCAGCAGATTCAGGTATTTCAACAAACAAGCACCTGTTAAAACAAGAACCTGTTAAAACAAGCACCTCTTAACCACCCCCCCACCCCCCTCCAAAAAATTTCCATTTTCCCTCCTGAATCCTTCGAGTTTTCTTCTGCATCCATGTTATCCTTCCCCTGCACTATCCCCTACCTGTCATCCTTACCCACATCCATTGTTGCCCATCTCCCTCTATTTTGTCCCTCAACCCCACTATTGGTGTTTCCCCCTCTCTTTCTACTGTTCCTATTGTCCTGTTACATCCTGATCCATTATGTGTTCTCGCTCTTCCATGAACCTTGACTCTATATACCAAAAAACGTTCTGAAGCCTTTTCATGGACTGTCGTTTTGAAGGGCTTTTGGAGATCATCTAATATATAAAACTCTTTCTAACCACTGACTAACTGATATAAATGTTTAGTACCTTCTAGATGTGGTGGAAAGCTGAAATTTTGCATACTGATGCAGTGATGCAACTCAAAGCCAACAACCGAGAAGAAAATCACAAAAACCATCGGAAAATGTCCTTAATTGAAAATATTGTCGCGCAACCGCCGAAATTAATATCTGGCGGTCGCGGATAGCCGATCACGAGGCTTTAACTCCGAGGCGAAAGCTCAATAGCGGATTCCAAAGTCTAATCTAAGTGCGCGGAATGGCGGGAAACAGCACAAGTCCCCACAGCCTTATCTATCAAATCAATCAGGAAACTGCGTTCAGGTAATATGTACAAAAAGTAATATAAGGGTTTATTGGGAAAAGCAAGGACAGGAAAAGCACGCCCCGATAATAAATCTAATAAGAAGCCTAAATTGGGATCCCACACACAACAGATATCAAATACAAAAACGAGGGAGATGAATACGAAAATAAACACGTCTTTTGTTCAAAATGTACGCGGAGCTCGGGCTTATCTGTCTCGTCGTCTTCTTCCCGGCCTGGACGAATCCTCCATCTGCCTCGCACGCCCCGCTAGGCCCTCGCCAACGCCCTCGCCGCTGCACATGAGGTCCGTGCACCAAGCTCCAAAGCACCACGAGATCTGTGCACCAATCTCCAAAACACCACGAGGTCCGTGTGTTAGCCATTAGGGTTTAAACCCCATGACTCAATTGATCATAACATCTGAAATTATATATCGTGCTTCTGAAAACTGATTTGAACTCAGCTGCAGGCAGAGGCGGGGGGACAAAATGTGCTTTCGAGACTCGAGGTACAGGGTGGATCCTTAGCCCAGTAAACAAGTCCTTGAATGTATGTGCCAGACAGTAGATAATATGCTCGCGACCCACGTACAAGGAAAACATGTCGCCAAACGCCTCCTTCACGAAGGGAATAATTAATTATATATCTTTGTAGTTTCTAGTATGTCTCCTAAATCAAGGACGTAATCAACCTCGGGAGAAATATAGACATTACATATCCTTGATTGTTATTGTATTCAGCATGTGTATCCAATCATTCATCTACCATTTAGCCTAGTGTATGAGAATATTTTCTTCGGCCTGCGCTCGGGTCTGATATGTTTAGATAAAGAGCCAAAAAGGCTCAGCCTATCCTATGCTTACATCTTTTTGTCTAAGTTTGGCCTTCTTCAGGAAGGGACGAGGGAAGGTGGGTCTTTATGGCCCAGGTTTGCTTTGTCTTTAGCGCAGATTCTTGTCTGATATTTTGCTATATATGAAATGCCTTTTTGCTTATTTTTCAGCGAGTGTCTTGAGGAATTGCCCGCTGCGTGTTAGGCGGTGCATTCTCGAGCCTTGCTCCACACTGTGTGTTTGTAATCGATTTTATTAAACATTGTTGCTCTGATTCTTCTTCTTCTTCCTTCCCTTGAGGTCTTCGACCGACAATTTTGGTGTCAGAAGTGGGATCATCCAGGTGTGCAGACGAGGTGGACCCTCACGTTCCAGGTCGGGAAGGAGGCCTGCCGGCATCAAATTTGGGTAAGCATTTTTGCACATCGAAATTGAAGCCTCCTGCCTTGCTTTGGACGTGTGGACCTCTGTCGGCTGTACTACCTGGCTTGCATTCCGAACCATATTTAGTTTAAACCAGAGCAGCAGTGGGTAACGAATCGATTATACAGGGCGCCCGAGATAAGGAGGGATATCCCTCAGGTAAGCTTCCTGCGTGGGAAGCAGGTAGACCCATATGTGGGTGATAGATAATAGGTGTTAAGTTACTCCGGCGTGAGAACTGCGTTTAAGGTTAGGGATCGGGGGGCGACCCGATCTTAGGACTACCAGGAGGGACTAGCCCAAGAAAGGTAGGACGATGAGTATTTTAAGTTAAGCTACGCACTGGATGTGTTGGAGTGAGCACAGGTATGTTGTGTGCTGAGTAGAAGCGGTGCTGCATTGTCGAGCATGCTTCCAAGGAAGACTTTGGGATGCTAGAGTTGGAAGCGTTTTTGTTTTGTATCTCAAGGGAGATATTGGTTATTTCTTATATGTGGAAATAGAAAATGTTTATGTGATTTTTGGAGAATAAAGGGTCAGTCACATGGTATTTGTGTATAAGGGAATGAATGATCTGTCATTGCAGCGTGTATTTGTGTTTATTGTGTGAGTCATTGATGTGTGTCATTGATTGACAAGGGGTTCCCCAAATTGCCTACAGGCGTTGGGCAATCCGGATGAGTAAAATTGGCAGGGAATAATGAGTATGTTATGGAGAGCATGTGTAGACAGGGCTTTAAAACAAGTGTTCAATTACATCCCCACATTAACGGCTCTCCAAATGTAGCAAGGGAGAATGGGAGTGAAAGTCAAAAATGATAGGCTGTCAACCGACTGGGTGTTTATTCAACGGCATGGCCGGGGCTTGTATTTGGCCGACTTGGGATGGCAGAATGCGTTGAATGAAGGCAAGAATGACATGTGATGCTGACATGAGTCCAATCGGAAGGATGGATGGTTATGGTTTCACCCGGTCTGTTTATCTGTCTGTCTGTCCGGACACAGAGCTCTTGGGGAGAGCCAGAATGGGTTGGGGTGACCAAGATGAATGTGGACAATATATTAATTGTTTGCCATTGTGAAAATTTGCCCTCGATTTGGGACGAAGACATATGGCATTTGCTGTCCGGCTCAGGTCGGCTGGTTTCCTCAGCTCTGGAGGATCAGAGCGGTGTATATTTCAAGCTGATACTCCTATGACAAATGTTGATACTCCTATGTGATGCGGGGTATGTGTGTGGTGATGGTGTCTGGGGCCTCGGGATTTGCCCCTGCCTATTTGCCGGTCTGTCTGTCTGTCACATTTGACCCTCAGAAAAGGTTTTGTGAAAGGGGTTACACTCGATGGGCCAACTTATAGACAGGAACATGGAATTTGTACAGAATGCAGGCGATAACCCACCTGTGTCTATCTCTGAGTGTGTGTGTCCGTATTTGTCTGGCTTTCTGGCTGTCCATGGAGTCATGTCTCTGAACACTGATATTGAGGGAGTTGCAGGCGTGATGGAGTTGCAGGTGCGGACCAAAGCGGTGTCCGCGGTATCTACTGGGGGTCGAATGTCACTCCCTCAGTGTCTGCAGACTTGTCGTTCGGCAGTGTCGAAAGACAGGTTCGATTGTCGGTCTGTCTGCTTGATTTTCGGGTCTCACTCTGAGTATATGGCATATACTCTGAGTATATGGTCGTTTTCTGTTTTGTGCTTTAATGGTGGTTGATTTGACTTCCCTGAAAGGGGGACAATAAATATTTGGAGTTAGCTGTTGTCATTTCGGATGTTTGCAGTTGTAATGTGGAGCCAGTCTGTCTGTCCAACTGGGTGTGTCTGACTGCGTCTGCAGATATGGATCAAGGAGGAGCAGTGTCTGCGGCGTCTGTTATGGTGTCGAATGTCATTCACTGTGTCTGCTGACGTGTCGTGTGACTATGGTGACTATGATGGTGTGTCCTGGCAGGAAGAATCGTGGCAGCCTACAGATTTGAATGGAATGGCCTCTGTGAGACCATCCTGTTAGTACGTTGGGGATTCGTCTGTCTGTCTGTCTGTGAATGGAAATTGAACTGGACTTCGACAGAAGGCAGGTGGGTGGTCACCTGCTGTGAATTGTGGTGGAACATTTGTGACGTCCCCTAATACGAGGGGACGAATTGGTTTGTAAATGTGTTGTGCAGGTACTTTCTCTGTAGGTAGCCAAATTCTACCTGGGATAAGTTCAGGTGGAGAGGGGAGTTGTCTCTGATGCCTTGCTCCACGGGGCAGGAATATTGTTGTCAAGTCTCATGTAACCTTGGTTAACGTATATCTACGGACAAGAGCTGCACTTTATTTTAGTAAGTGACTGGGAAAGTTTGTTTTAAAAGGTGCCAGCGGAGTTGTTTAGAGTTATGGAGGTCACAACTCGCTGGAACCTCTTTATTTATGTTTGGCTGACTTACATTGGCTAGTGTATGGGAAAAGGGGGACTGAAAATGCTTTGATTTTTTCGTGGATTGCCCATTGGGCATGTTTAGGATTTAATAGAGTGGTGGAGTTCTGTGAAATATGATGACGTTGTCTTATGGACACTTTGTGAGTGGCTAGACACGTGCCTGAAAGGGGAAATTGTATTCATAACTCATGTGGGTTGTGTCTGAAGAAAAGGTTTAAAAGGAAGTGTGAAGAAGGTCATGGAAAGTGCAAAGATGATTGGATTGGAAAGGGACACGTTCAGATGGGAACCTCGGAATGCACCCATACCCTGCCATCCGACACCATATCGAGAGAAAAGGGAGGCCCCCTTGTAATAACCATAGATGACCAAGCCCAGCATAACGTAACCAAGCTAACCATATCTTGGGGAACACCAAGCGCCACCCGCGTTGAGATCGGTAAATGCATGGCCTCGGCCCTTATCCCACCCCATGGAGTAATGTTTATTTGCGGAAATAAAGCATATCCATACTTACCCGACCAGTGGGGAGGGACTTGTTATCTGGGATCCATTTTTCCCAAGGTAAATTTGGTAGATCATTTTAACGAAACAGGGTACACCCCTACCCACGAGAGGAAGAAACGATTCTCTCTTTGGAACCCGGATGAAACAGTAAGACTGGACGGACGCTGGTGGCAAGTCCTATTAGGAGCATTTTTTCCCCAAGCGGGAGTGACTATGAATGATTGGCGGATAGATAGTCTCGCATTAGTAATGGAACGAATTGGAAACGAAACTCGAATCGCAGAACTACAATTGGAAGACGAATTAGTGCATATGCGAACAATGGTGATGCAGAATCGAGTGGCTTTGGATATGTTGTTAGCAGAAAAGGGAGGAGTATGTGGGGTAATTGATGAAAATGCTGCACATATATCCCAGATCACTCGGGAGGCATAGAGGCCTCAATCAGTCGGCTTAAGGCCGCGACCCAGGATCTCACGGATAGCCGAAAGGGAAGGGAAGAAGCCAATAATGTATGGTCCAGCATATCAGCCTGGTTCAGAGGATGGACAGGGATCATTGTAAAATGGCTATTGACAGGCCTGGCCATAATCGTGGGAATCGTACTCACCGTAGTTATAATGAAATCCCTAATCATGATTTGTGTGAGAAAATGTTTCACAGGATGGACCCCATCCACCACCAACAACGGGATGTTACTTTCACTATATGGGAAGGATCCAAAGGCCATTGGTGAACCAGCCAACTCTATCGTCTCGGACCCCCACGATTGGGTTGATGGCCTCGACGTTTCGTGGCAAGAGGATGTGGCTTTAGGGATCTATGATTCCTGGCTTGAAATCGATGAACCTATTGATGCTTGGGATTCTGATAATGATTATTTTAGTTGGGATGATTATACCTGTGATTTAGAAAGTGTAGGTTCTTTTAAAGGTTATTGCTATTATGCCAGCAGTAAGGAGCGGATGGCAAACATGTATCCGGAAGAACCACCCTCACCACCACTTACACCACCCAGCAAACACATGTACAAGGCTTGATGGCATTGGACGTCGATTGTTTGCCCTGATTCGCGAGGACCACGCCTGCATAAGGAGGGCCCCTAATCTGGCTGGCAACTGGGTCGCACCTACGCCGTGACGAGGGTGGATTCGGAATCTGGCCGGGCGGCAGCAATCTCCTAACCAGGCGCCGTCGTCGCGAATTATGGCTAACAATTTATGCGTTGAATGTTAGACGGCCAGTTAGGGCCGGTATCTCTCTCTTTGAGCATACGTGACGCTATGTCGTGCCTGCCATGTGACTAATTGGGATGCTGACCACTGGGGTATACGGTGTCTTTCCAAGGAGTTGTCTTGTAAAGACAAAGGAAGGAACTGTTAGCCATTAGGGTTTAAACCCCATGACTCAATTGATCATAACATCTGAAATTATATATCGTGCTTCTGAAAACTGATTTGAACTCAGCTGCAGGCAGAGGCGGGGGGACAAAATGTGCTTTCGAGACTCGAGGTACAGGGTGGATCCTTAGCCCAGTAAACAAGTCCTTGAATGTATGTGCCAGACAGTAGATAATATGCTCGCGACCCACGTACAAGGAAAACATGTCGCCAAACGCCTCCTTCACGAAGGGAATAATTAATTATATATCTTTGTAGTTTCTAGTATGTCTCCTAAATCAAGGACGTAACCAACCTCGGGAGAAATATAGACATTACATATCCTTGATTGTTATTGTATTCAGCATGTGTATCCAATCATTCATCTACCATTTAGCCTAGTGTATGAGAATATTTTCTTCGGCCTGCGCTCGGGTCTGATATGTTTAGATAAAGAGCCAAAAAGGCTCAGCCTATCCTATGCTTACATCTTTTTGTCTAAGTTTGGCCTTCTTCAGGAAGGGACGAGGGAAGGTGGGTCTTTATGGTCCAGGTTTGCTTTGTCTTTAGCGCAGATTCTTGTCTGATATTTTGCTATATATGAAATGCCTTTTTGCTTATTTTTCAGCGAGTGTCTTGAGGAATTGCCCGCTGCGTGTTAGGCGGTGCATTCTCGAGCCTTGCTCCACACTGTGTGTTTGTAATCGATTTTATTAAACATTGTTGCTCTGATTCTTCTTCTTCTTCCTTCCCTTGAGGTCTTCGACCGACACGTGCACCAATCTCCAAAACACCACGAGGTCCCACAGCAGGACAGCGAGCTCCACTTGGGCTACACCTCAGCCCAACTCGGGTCGGGCTCTCTGAACTGCGCTGCCAGGAATCCAACTGCTTGGGATCAACTACTGAACTGCGAACTGCGCACTGCCAACTCCTGCTCAAAATGCGCACACTAACTCTCGATCCAACTGCCAGCAAAGGCGTCCGGTGCTCACTCTCCTCGTGCTGAACTCAAATCAGGATCTCAACCGAACTCTGTGCACACGAACTCTTGACTGCCCGAAATGGCGTCCGGCCCCCGTTAATATCCCCGGCCGATGACGTCAGCATTGGCGCACTCCTCAGCCAATCAGAGCCTCCCCCGGCTCGCCGGCTTGTCCAGGGGCACGCCCACTGCGCCACTGCCACTCCCGTCCCCGACTCCCTGGTCACAGCACGTGCTATGCGAGGCGGGTAGGCCTCTCGGAGGTGTAAATGGTGGTTGCCAATTCTGGCGGTGTTCCAGCCTGATTTCTTCCTAAGTCATGTCAAGGGAGAGGGCGTCATTTAGTGTTGTACTAAAGGTCCTAACTAATGTTTATGTGGTCTGCAGTGCCATAATGGACAAAGGTTTGATTACCAGGTGAGACATACAAGGGCTCTACTCATTATTTCCTTACACTAACTATCACCCGAATCTCCTGGTAGATTCACAATCATACATCTTAACCCGACAAATGCCTACACATGAAGAACTTATTACAGGTAGATTCCCTATCGCGACAGTTGAATACCTACCTATACAGATCTACCTGGCTCTAGATATTGCTTTACCCCCAGACATAACAATATCCATGAATAAGAGTCGGCTGGTGCATCCTCTGTCTGCTCGCTGCTGGTAGACAATGGAGCTGGCACTGGAACTGCTTGCTAAGCAACAGTAACAAACACCTCTTCTGCCTCTTATTTTATAACTTTTTTCATGTTTACTTAAAAATATGACTACAGTTGTAAACTTTTCAATAACTAGTTAATTCTAATCACTAATTGTTGATTTACTTGAGTATATTGGTTGGTCGTGCGTGTTATTGTCTGTTTGTTACTTTTTTTCAAGTACAGTCTATACTCTATAGGTTGGTCGTGTGTATTATTCTGTCTGTCTGTCAATCGCCTACCAGTCACGATTTTAAACTGATCTTCATAAAACTTCACCAAATCGTATTTTCACCAAAACTTCACAAAACAAAACTTCACCCACACTTTACAAAACTTCATTTCACTAAACTTCACCATAGTTGGTCATAAGGAAGAAGCCTATTTATTTTGAGGTCAAAATGTCAAAAGGTCAACAAAGGCCAAAGGTCAACAACTTTGTCAAATTTCTAAAATCCTCAATTTTCAGCCAATTGACTTGAAACTTGCACAGGATTTGCATATTTAGTCATTGAGTTCAACCACTAATTATTTTTGAGGTCAACATGTGCCAAAAGGTCAACATAGGTGAAAGGTCAACAACTTGGGTATACTTTCTAAAATCCTCAATTCTCATCCTGTTGACGTGAAATGTGAACAGGATTTGCATATCAGGTCACTCAATTCAACCACCAATTATTTTTGAGGTCTAAAGGTCAAGAGGTCAACATAGGCCAACATTTCTAAAATTGACAATTTTCATCCGATGGACCTAAAATGTGAAAAGGATTTGCATATTTGGTCTTTGAATTCAACCACCAATTATTTTTAAGGTCAAATTTGTTTTTGGGATTTTGAGAAGTATTGTGTTCTGCACAACATCTTTCTTGTTGAGCTGTTTGCAGAATGCAACCACAATAGGTTTTTAAAACAGATGAAAGAGACCGAAATTTATACATTAGAACGGAAGCGATTACAAGTGATTCCTATGTCTATGTCTATGTCTCTGATCTATGACGTGCTTATAAGTATCGATAGGTTTTATATATTGCTAATTACTAAGTAATCATAGCAATGAAAGCTCACTTTAAATATTGCATATGGAATTAGATTGCACTAGCAGAGTACCCGCCCTACGGGCGATCTTGTTCCAAGTGTGCAACACACTTTTCTGCCAACGGATATTTTCTGCTCACACAAATACGCCCTACGGGCGATCTTGTTCCAAGTGTTCAACACATTTTTCTGCCAACGGATATTTTCTGCTCACACAAATACGCCCTACGGGCGATCTTGTTCCAAGTGTGCAACACATTTTTCTGCCAACGGATATTTTCTGCTCACACAAATACTTTTACTTGGATTTCTTGCTGATTTCCTTTGGTAATATTGCTATTGCTGATTTCTGTTCAACTTAGGTGTGCTTGGTTTTTGAGGCATCTCGATTTTCCAAAAAAAAAAACATCAAACGTTACCCGAGCTAACAATACCCATGACCAACCCACACCCCTCCCCTCAACCATCCCCCACAATCCCCCATCAGCCGTCACCCGAGCTAACAATACCTACGACAACCCACACGATCCCCCCACAATCCCCCTTCAACCATCACCCAAGCTAACAATACCCATAACCACCCCCACACCCCTCCCACCACTCCACCTCCCCCCATCAACCGTCACCCGAGCTAGCAATACCCATGACCACCCCACACCCCTCCGCCCCACCACCCCTCACAATCCCCCAACAACAGTCACCCGAGCTAGCAATACCCATGACCACCCCACACCCCTCCCCTCCACCACCCCCCCACAATCCCCCATCAACCGTAACCCTAGCTAACAATGCCCATGACCATATACATCTACAATGGCAATATAGATATTGATCGTTATCGATATACATCTATGATGGTAATATAGATAGTGATCGTTATCGATATACATCTAGGATGGTAATATAGATATTGATCGTTATCAATATACATCGAGGATGGTAATATAGATATTGATCGTGACCGATATACATCTACGATGGCAATAAAGATGTTGAATTGTTGATCGTTATCGATATACTTATAGGATGACAATAAAGATATTGATCGTTATCGATATACATCTATGATGGTAATATAGATATTGATCGTTATCGACATACATCTAGGATGGTAATATAGATATTGATCGTTATCGACATACATCTACGATGGCAATAAAGATGTTGATCGTTATCGATATACATCTAGGATGGCAATAAGGATATTGATCATCATCGATATACATCTGGGATGGCAATAAAGATATTGATCGTTATCGATATACATATACGATGGTAATATAGATATTGATCGTTATCGATATACATCTACGATGGCAATAATGATATTGATCATTATCGATATACATCTACGATAGCAATAAAGATATTGATCGTTATCGATGTACATCTACGATGGTAATAAGCATATTCATCGTTAACGATATACATCTACGATAGCAATAAAGATATTGATCGTTATCGATATACATCTATGATGGTAATAAGCATATTCATCATTATCGATATACATCTACGATGTAATAAGGATATTGATCGTTATCGATATACATCTTGGATGGCAATAAGGATATTGATCATTATCGATATACATCTACGATGGTAATAAGGATATTGATCGTTATCAATATAGATCTACGATGGCAATAAGGATATTGATTGTTATCGATATATATCTACGATGGCAATAACGATATTGATCGTTATCGATACATATCTACGATGGCAATAAGGATATTGATCGGTATCGATATACATCCAGGATGACAATAAGCATATTGATCGTTATCGATATATATCTACGATAGCAATAAGGATATTGATCGTTATCGATATACATCTACGATAGTAATAAGGATATTGATCGTTATCGATATACATCTATGATGGTAATAAGGATATTGATCGTTATTGATGTACATCTACGATGGCAATAAGGATATTGATCGTTATCGATGTACATCTTCGATGGTAATAAGGATATTGATCGTTATCGATATACATCTACGATGGTGATAAGGATATTGATCGTTATCGATATACATCTACGATGGTGATAAGGATATTGATCGTTATCGATATACATCTACGATGGTAATAAGGATATTGATCGTTATCGATGTACATCTTCGATGGTAATAAGGATATTGATCGTTATCGATATACATCTACGATGGTGATAAGGATATTGATCGTTATCGATATAAATCTACGATGGTGATAAGGATATTGATCGTTATCGATATACATCTACGATGGTAATAAGGATATTGATCGTTATCGATGTACATCTTCGATGGTAATAAGGATATTGATCGTTATCGATATACATCTACGATGGTGATAAGGATATTGATTGTTGTCGATATACATCTACGATGGTGATAAGGATATTGATCGTTATCGATATACATCTACGATGGTAATAAGGATATTGATCGTTATCGATATACATCTACGATGGTAATAAGGATATTGATCGTTATCGATATACATCTACGATGGCAATAAGGATATTGATCGTTATCCATATACATCTACGATGGCAATAAGGATATTGATCGTTATCGATATATATCTACGATGGCAATAACGATATTGATCGTTATCGATACATATCTACGATGGCAATAAGGATATTGATCGGTATCGATATACATCCAGGATGACAATAAGCATATTGATCGTTATCGATATATATCTACGATAGCAATAAGGATATTGATCGTTATCGATATACATCTACGATAGTAATAAGGATATTGATCGTTATCGATATACATCTATGATGGTAATAAGGATATTGATCGTTATTGATGTACATCTACGATGGCAATAAGGATATTGATCGTTATCGATGTACATCTTCGATGGTAATAAGGATATTGATCGTTATCGAAATACATCTACGATGGTGATAAGGATATTGATCGTTATCGATATACATCTACGATGGTGATAAGGATATTGATCGTTATCGATATACATCTACGATGGTAATAAGGATATTGATCGTTATCGATGTACATCTTCGATGGTAATAAGGATATTGATCGTTATCGATATACATCTACGATGGTGATAAGGATATTGATCGTTATCGATATAAATCTACGATGGTGATAAGGATATTGATCGTTATCGATATACATCTACGATGGTAATAAGGATATTGATCGTTATCGATGTACATCTTCGATGGTAATAAGGATATTGATCGTTATCGATATACATCTACGATGGTGATAAGGATATTGATTGTTGTCGATATACATCTACGATGGTGATAAGGATATTGATCGTTATCGATATACATCTACGATGGTAATAAGGATATTGATCGTTATCGATATACATCTACGATGGTAATAAGGATATTGATCGTTATCGATATACATCTACGATGGCAATAAGGATATTGATCGTTATCAATATACATCTACGATGGCAATAAGGATATTGATCGTTATCGATATTCATCTACGATGGTAATAAGGATATTGATCGTTATCGATATACATCTACGATGGTAATAAGGATATTGGTCGTTATCGATATACATCTACGACGGTAATAAGGATATTGATCGTTATCGATATACATCTCCGAGGGATGCGGTTAAACATCAGTTATTAAACAGCTCAGTGCGGTATCTAGTGTGACCACCATTTGCATTGATGTTGCCAGTTTGTTGATACCGTCTCCATTGTGACTATAGTGCTCCGATGAACCCCAAAACGCCGAACTACAACGTTTTGTGACATTCCTGTCCCAAGCATGCCAACAGCACGCAGACGTTATTTTTTGGAAAGGTGTGGCGCATCACGTTTACGACGTTGAGACATCAATAAAAATGTTTTTATGCCTCCGCCCCCGAAGGTGGCCAGAGGCATTATGTTTTTGGTTTGTCCGGCTGTCCTTCCGTCAGTGCGGGCTAAACCTCGTTTTTCTCAGCAACTACATGGCTGATTGAGACGAAACTTTCAGGGTAGGAGTGACACCTAAGCAGCATGTTTTTATGATAATTGTGACGTCTTAGGTCACGTGGTATGGCAGCAATCTTAGATTAAACGGGAAAAAAATCAATAATTAAAAAACTATTTCTTGGAAACCACTGAATGGAAAAATTTGAAACTTGCACATTGTCAAGTACTCCCAATGGGGAACAAAATCATGATAATGATGACATCATAGGTGATGTGGTATACCAGACAAAAAAGTTTTAATGGAATTCCTTATCCTAAAAATCTGAAACAGCATGTACCTGATCTATGACCGATTTGTATTGAAATATTAAATGTACTAGTGAGGTACCCGTGCTACACACGGGTGGGAGGCCAGAAGCAAACAGGCAATGCAGATACGGTGAATGCTAAAGCATGAAACCAATAAATTCCACATTCCTGTAGCACCTTCAGTCACACGTCAGACATGGACAGCAAGTCCGTGAAGGGCTTCCATGAAAAACGTAGCCGTTCGCAAACAAATGGGTACGTTCACGTATCGAAACATCGATCGTGGGTCCTTGGCGAATCTGCATATGGCGATCCGCGAAGTTCACGTTTAGAAAGTAGAAACCATCATGGCATGTCGTCATTCACTTGAACTCGATATCTCTTTTTTCAATTCAACCAACATAACTCCAATCACAAATTAATCACAAAAGAAACTTTTAACAACATTGTTAATGTTTCCTTCATGGTAAAAACTACCAAGTCAACAGGTAAAAGAATTTTGAGCCGATAGGTGTTACGGCATTGGCAAGATCGATGGAGACAGCGATCTGTTAGCTTATACACCGCCAAAATAGCTATGTGGAATTATCTCATGTAGAGATTAAACCCACGTCGTTTGAACTTTGGTCGAGGTCATTATTTACTTTTAATGATGTTTACATACGAATCAAAAGGAAGATAATTGGTTTTGGGTCGTCCTTTCTGCATATCTCGTGGGATTGTGAGTTGGAGAGACGACCGTGATGGCGGGGAGGGGGTTGGCATTCTCTCAAGCAGGGATTCAACCCATGTCCTTATAAAAGGTCTTTGTCCGAGGTCACCGGGTCCGATCGGTGCAGCCGATCGGTGCAGCCGTTTGTGCGGTACCTGGGAAAATAACGTTATGCGGAGTCCAAACCTGAAAATGCTGGAGGACAATTTTAAACAATATAGCCTATTTTACTCCAGGGATCCCAGGATTACCCACCCAAAATATCGTTGTGATGGGTTCCGTTTTTGCGGTACCTTCGAACGGACGGACGGACAGACAGGCAGACGGACAGACATTTGGTGAATTATAGTAAGATGACATCATAGGTCACATGGTTTGGCAGCCATGTTTGATTTAACCTAAAACCCCAAAAAAACATCGTCTTCCAAGCCACCAAATCGATTGACTCGAAACTTTACATGTGCCATTGATTAGGCATGGCGATTAAAAGTTGATTACCAAAATATCATTGCTCACATGGTGTGGGAGCTATATTGGATTGAAGGACAATTTTAAATAATTATATCTCTTAAACCACTTAACCTATCGATGCAAAATGTTACAAATATCATCTAATACCATTGTTGCATATCGTTTGAAAATGATGATGTCGTAAGTCACGTGGTTTGGCAGCCATCTTGAATAGAAAAACTAACCTTACACGATCAACACGAAACTTCACGAATGTGTTCCCCGACACAAACATATGCAGAGTGTACATTTTTAAAGGTCATATGTCACGTGGTGTGGCAGCCATATTAGCTTGAAAGCCAACATTTTTAAAAATCCCTTCTCTGAAACCGCTTCACCGATCAATGTGAAACCTGTCATGACTGGTGAAAATGTGATAATTGAAAACAGGTGAAGGGATTTAAATCAAACTTGTTTATTTTTAGGACAGTGAACGAAGGCATCTTACACCCATTGTGGGACTATACGAAGGCATATTGGCGACACAGACGCATTGCTCTTGTTCACAGTTGGGATAGTTCACCAAATCGTGCTGCGTTGTGAGTTGCTCAGTACCACGTGTATCACTGGCACGTGACTCTGTACACATGCACATGTCTGACCATTATATTTATATTGCTCGGCTTCATGTCACTTGTCAGTATCATTTTGCATTATTTTAATGGTGCACAGGAACTTTTTCGTGTCAGTGCACATACACAATGGGAACATTTTTTATTATTATTATCTTGTTGATCATTATTATCACTGTTGGAGGCATGTTTGCGCGTTTGTGCTTTTACGCGGATGACAGGTCAATTCGTGCGGTGTATTTACACCATTACATTGCAGTGAGCGACACGGATTCTGAACGCTCGCCTGATTTCCTCTTTTATGTTTAAATCTCGATTATTGCTTGAATACGCTAAATTAAAAGATGTAAACGAATATAATAGTGCTAATATAAATATTATAGGAATTTTGAGTACATTTTAAAGTCTAAAACAAGAACTGAGGTAATTTAATTGAACTGTCACTGTAACACTTGCCATTGCTCAGACAATATAACGACCAATAAAGTTGATTTAAAAAAAAAGTTTTTTTTTAACGTTTACATCGTTTAAACATCATCATCATCATCATCATCGTTATCATCATCATCGTCATCATCATCATCATCATCGTTACATCATCGTTACATCGTTTACATCGTTTAAACGTTTAAAACGTTTTTAAACGGTAAAAAGTTTTTAAAAGTTGATAAAGTTTTAAAGTTGATTTTTCCAACGGAGTTGTTTGCTTTACGTTATGTTTATTCAAGAAGCTCGTAATTATTTCTTTCTTCAACGCCCATTCTGTTACAACTCCGAGAACCTGCTGAGGTGTATATATGGACTTTTGGTCAGTGAGAATGGACTCTTAACTTCTCTGTTTTAGTTGCATGTGATATTTAGCTATTAACATTCAACGTCTAACTTGTGAAATTACGTAGCATATTTAAATTATAACTGAAGAATAAATAATAATATTGAAAGGATGATGGAATTGCTTTCCAGTCCAGGGGATCAAAGTCAAAGAGAGAGGAAGGAGCGTTTGGCGGTTTGCCGGTGCAGTAATTGCAAATTCTCGGGACTTACGTTTAATTGTCTTTGTTTAGAAGGCAAACATATTTGGCTTTTTAAAAATACAATTTTTTCGTGTGTGTGACTGCGACGTCAAGGTTGTATTTCCACCCCTCACGCATAGTGCAAAGCGCGGGGCTAAGCAATTGGTTCACTCTGTGAGTCTGTGACTGATACTATATTTTGCCTCTTGCAGTCAAACACAATTAAAAATCATTTCAACCAGGAAACTTACTGTTTTTGGGGACGTCATAAATGACAGAAACAGCAGGCATGAAAAACGAATGTAACGTGTTAACGTCGGTAAACTTCCGATTCAATGTTTATCTCCACAAGTTAGACGATTAATTTCACAAGGGAGTAATTTCACAAGGGAGTAATTTCACAAGTTAGACGATTGCGTTTCAACCTTTTCCGTCTGTGAGCAGGATACCTAAAAAATGATATGTACTAATTCGGACCAAACTTTGTGGACAGGTTGGGTGTGTGACGAGGACAAATTGATCCGAATTTGGATCTGAATTTTTAAAAGTGATTCTTCACCATTAAGACAAGAGGTAAGGCGAAAAACGATACATCGCATGATGTTAAAACGTTGAGGACGAGTTATGACAAAACTTGGTGGATGAGTTGGATATTTTGGTTAAAGTCCGGATGCAGATCCGGCCTAAAAGTAGGCTGCAAAACGTGAGGACATTCCAGGCACTCACCCAAAACTTAGCACTGTACATCATCTGTAAATGATAATATGCACTGTAACACTTACCACTGGCACTGGTCATCATCTATAAAAGATATGCACTGTAACGCTTACCACTGTACACTGTCTGTAAATGATATGCACTGTAACACGTACCACTGTACACAGTCTGTAAATTATATGCACTGTAACGCTTACCACTGTACACTGTCTGTAAATGATATGCACTGTAACACGTACCACTGTACACAGTCTGTAAATTATATGCACTGTAACGCTTACCACTGTACACTGTCTGTAAATGATATGCACTGTAACACGTACCACTGTACAACGTCTGTAAATTATATGCACTGTAACACTTACCACTTGTCATCATCTGTAAATGATATGTACTGTAACACTTACCACTTGTCATCTGTAAATGATATGTACTGTAACACTTACCACTGTACATCGTCTGTAAAGATATGCACTGTAACACTTACCACTGTACACCGTCTGTAAATGATATGCACTGTAACACTTACCACTTGTCATCTGTAAATTATATGCACTGTAACACTTACCACTGTACATCGTCTGTAAAGATATGCACTGTAACACTTACCACTGTACCACATTTAGAGGCCATTTTTCCCCGCAAAGCGGGGGTAGGCCTTTTTCGGGGACCGTGGTTGTTGTTGTTTTTCGGTCCCCTTTTTGAAGCAATGTTTTACGGCCGGATGCCCTTCCTGCCGCCAACCCTTTTTGTCGCCTTTTACGACAAGCAGGGAATTACCAGTGAACTGGTACTCAATTAGCCGACCTCGAAAGGATGACAGGCTGAGTCAACCCCCTGGCGTTAATTCAGCGATCGACCGCGATTCGAACCCAGGATCCTGGGATCCTAAGCTGGCAAGGATGGCAAGGCAACATTTTCCACTGTACACTGTCTGTAAATGATATGCACTGTAACACTTACCACTTGTCATCATCTGTAAATGATATGCACTGTAACACTGTACACCGTCTGTAAATGATATGCACTGTAACACTTACCACTGTACACTGTCTCTAAATGATATGCACTGCAACACTTCCCACTGTACACTGTCTGTAAATGATATGCACTGTAACACTTACCACTTGTCATCATCTGTAAATGATATGCATTGTAACATTTGTTGCTGTCTGCAAATGATATGCACTGTAACACTTACCACTTGTCACCGTCTGTAAATGATATGCACTGTATCACTTCCCACTGTACACTGTCTGTAAATGAGATGCACTGTAACACTTACCACTTGTCATCATCTGTAAATGATATGCACTGTAACACTTGTCGCTGTCTGCAAATGATATGCACTGTATCACTTCCCACTGTACACTGTCTGTAAATGATATGCACTGCAACATTTCCCACTGTACACTGTCTGTAAATGATATGCACTGTAACACTTACCACTTGTCATCATCTGTAAATGATATGCACTGTAACACTGTCGCTGTCTGCAAATTATATGCACTGTAACACTTACCACTTGTCACCGTCTGTAAATTATATGCACTGCAACACTTACCACTTGTCACCGTCTGTAAATGATATGCACTGTATCACTTACCACTGTACACTGTCTGTAAATTATATGCACTGCAACACTTACCACTTGTCACCGTCTGTAAATGATATGCACTGTATCACTTACCACTGTACACTGTCTGTAAATTATATGCACTGCAACACTTACCACTTGTCACCGTCTGTAAATTATATGCACTGTATCACTTACCACTGTACACTGTCTGTAAATTATATGCACTGCAACACTTACCACTTGTCATCATCTGTAAATGATATGCACTGTAACACTGTCGCTGTCTGCAAATTATATGCACTGTAACACTTACCACTTGTCACCGTCTGTAAATTATATGCACTGCAACACTTACCACTTGTCACCGTCTGTAAATGATATGCACTGTATCACTTACCACTGTACACTGTCTGTAAATTATATGCACTGCAACACTTACCACTTGTCACCGTCTGTAAATTATATGCACTGCAACACTTACCACTTGTCACCGTCTGTAAATTATATGCACTGCAACACTTACCACTTGTCACCGTCTGTAAATTATATGCACTGCAACACTTACCACTTGTCACCGTCTGTAAATTATATGCACTGCAACACTTACCACTTGTCACCGTCTGTAAATGATATGCACTGTATCACTTACCACTGTACACTGTCTGTAAATTATATGCACTGCAACACTTACCACTTGTCACCGTCTGTAAATGATATGCACTGTATCACTTACCACTGTACACTGTCTGTAAATTATATGCACTGCAACACTTACCACTTGTCACCGTCTGTAAATGATATGCACTGTATCACTTACCACTGTACACTGTCTGTAAATTATATGCACTGCAACACTTACCACTTGTCATCATCTGTAAATGATATGCACTGTAACACTGTCGCTGTCTGCAAATTATATGCACTGTAACACTGTCGCTGTCTGCAAATTATATGCACTGTAACACTTACCACTTGTCACCGTCTGTAAATTATATGCACTGCAACACTTACCACTTGTCACCGTCTGTAAATGATATGCACTGTATCACTTACCACTGTACACTGTCTGTAAATTATATGCACTGCAACACTTACCACTTGTCACCGTCTGTAAATTATATGCACTGCAACACTTACCACTTGTCACCGTCTGTAAATTATATGCACTGCAACACTTACCACTTGTCACCGTCTGTAAATTATATGCACTGCAACACTTACCACTTGTCACCGTCTGTAAATTATATGCACTGCAACACTTACCACTTGTCACCGTCTGTAAATTATATGCACTGCAACACTTACCACTGTACAATGTCTTTTATTTTGTAAGTAAGTAAAAATGAACTTTTATTTTGGATCTAAAATAAAATGAAATTCTCGCAAGGACTGTGATGCCAGGATATTTATAACTATGCAACTTAAACTGAGCGTCTATCTCCGTACGATGATGTGGAGTGCCCTGTCCTTCTTCAGGCATGGACTCCAAGCAGTTGAAACGGTGACCCTTTCCGGGATCAAGACACGCTTTGGGGACCACGCAAGATCAAAGCAAAATAAACGGTTAGTTTTTCATAAAGTAACATGACACTCGCAGTAAAAAAGTAAACTGATCTTTTGGAATGGTTTACATGATTTTTATTTCTAAGCATTTTAATGAAACTAATTATGTGCATTCGTGTTCTTAAACTAAAAAAAAAACAAGACCGAAAGTCTAACAGTAGCGTAGCCATAGTACTCTAGTCGCTGCAACGTACAGCTGTCCATGTGTAAAAACACATGGCAGGTTCGACCTGTACGTCATATAAATTGAAATGTCGGTCAGTGGAGTCAGCTGTCGTATGCCTTTGTACGCCGTAATGACATCATAGACGTAATGACATAGCGTGATGGACGGACACAAAACTGCCGCTACTTGAATATATAGAAGACAAGTACACAGACATTCAAAGTACACCGCCCCATGCCAAATAATTAAATATGCTGCAGCGCGGCATTGCCGGGGCGCCTCTGGCGCCCGGCAATACCGAAGTGCAGCTCATTGAGGCTGCATTGGGAGGGAGAGGTGTGCACTAATTGATTGATTAATTGTATAATTAAAATCAATAAAAGATTATCACAAAATATTTTCATAATCAATTGGCTAATCGCATAACTAATCCGAAGATGCTAGTGCTTCATCCGAAGATGCCGAAGATGCTAGAAACCACTAGTGCTTCATCCGAAGATGTATCTTTTAGAAATTTTATTAAATAAGTCATTTATAAAAAATTAAATAATTAATTGATTACTCAATAAATAATTAATCGATTAATCAATAAATAATTAATAGATGAAATGATTAATCAATAAATCAAAAATATCCTTGATAGCCACATCACTTGGTCACTCATGTCCAAATATTAGCTTCCCAGCTCAAAAGGTGCCTGAGATATTGGCCAAATGAGAAAGAAAATAAATAAATGATTAATAATGAAAATAAATAAATAATAATCATAAAAAAATTAAATTCTTAATCAATTTGGTCAGAGAACACATAAACTACCACTATTTCATCAGAATCTGTAACTTAAAAAAAAAAAATTTTTTTGTCATTAATCAAATAATTAAATAATTAATAGATTAATTGATTAATTAATAAATCTAAAATATCCTTTGCAGCCAAATCACCTGGTCATTGGCATGTCCAAATATCAGCTTCCTAACTCAAAAGGTGCCTGAGTTAATGGTCAGAAGAGAAAGGAAATTTGATTAATTAAATAAGTACTTAATTAATCGCTAATAATTAAATAACTCCTCAATTTATTGATTAATCAAAAATATATATATACCGTTTTTGACAAAGGACTTGCTCACTCTTGTGCCGAAATTTCAGCTTCCTAGCTCAAAGGATGGCTGAGATATCGTCCGGACAACCAAGAAAGAAAACAAGAAAGAAAACAAGAAACCAGAGTGAAAACTGAGTACTCTCTTTCAGCGTGCGTCACTGCCGAGCCTCCTTTGGTGCCCAGCAATGACGATTTGCAATGCCTGGAGATGGCATAGGAAAGGAGCGGTGTACAATGATATATTTTAACCTCCAGTAACTTTGCAGTCACTACGAAGGGATTAGTGTTACTATTAGATTTACTAATAGTAACACTAATCGTTATGTTATCATTATTACGAAAATGATATTACTAAAAAAAACCGAGGCTAATTTATTCCTTACTTTCGCGGTTATTAGTACCGTACACCGCTTATCATTGATTCATGAACCATACACCACTTCAATCTAGAAACTTTGCAATAACAACAGAGCTATTGCAGTGTTACGATTATATTTACTGTACTATTAGTATTGACGCTATTATTATTATTACGAAAACAATAGTACTGTATTAAGAAACCTGGGCTAATTTGTCCAAAGTGGCCTGAAGGTGAGGCATGAAGGCATGAAGCCTAATGCCTATAGGTTGACATGTACTGTGTCGTTGGAAGACCCATAACATCTATGCTTTCGATATTTGATGATCATTGCACACCGCACCTTTCCTATGCCATCTCCAGGCATTGCAAGTCGTCATTGCCGGGCACCGAAGGGGGCTCGGCAATAATGCACGCTAAAAGGGAGTACTCAGTTTTCACTCTGGTTGTTTTTTTGTTTTCTTTCTTGCTTTCTTTCTTGTTTTCTTGGTTGTCCGGGCGATATCTCAGCCATCCTTTGACCTAGGAAGCTGAAATTTCGGCACAGTAGTGAGCAAGTCCTTTGTCAAAAACGGTATTTTTTGTTTTTTGAATAATCAATTAATTGAGGAGTTATTTCATTATTAGCGATTAATTAAGTACTTATTTAATTAATCAAATTTCCTTTCTCTTCTGACCATTAACTCAGGCACCTTTTGAGTTAGGAAGCTGATATTTGGACATGCCAATGACCAGGTGATTTGGCTGCAAAGGCTATTTTTGATTTATTAATTAATCAATTAATCGATTAATTATTTAATTATTCGATTAATGACTACATTTTTTTTTTTTTTTTTTTTTAAGATTCTGATGAAATGGTGGTGGTTTGTGTTATATGACCAAATTTATTAATAATTTAATTTTTTAATGATTACTATTTATTTATTTTCATTATTAATCATTTATTTATTTTCTTTCTCATTTGGCCAATATCTCAGGCACCTTTTGAGCTAGGAAGCTATTATTTGGACATGACAGTGACCAAGTGGTGTGACTATCAACGATATTTTTGATTTATTGATTAATCATTTAATCGATTAATTATTTATTGATTAATCAATTAATTATTTAATTTTTATTAATGACTTATTAGTCCCCTGGCGGTGTACACCGGAGGGGACTATAGGTTTGCACGCCGTCCCTCCTGTCAGTCCGTCAGTCCGGCGATCTGTCAGTCCGTCACGCAAAGAACAGTTTTCCGGACTTTTTTTCTAAACTCTTAATGCTAATGATTTCATACTTGGTACATGGTTTCCTCATGATAAGTTACAGATCAAGTTAGAACTTCATGACGTTTTGATCATTTTTGACAAAGTTATGGCACTTTGAACTTTGGGAATTCTGATAATTTGGCCTCGATCTCAGGCCTCGATCTCATTCTGATAACTCGGTGCCATTTTAAGTTTGAATTTCCTTTAAAAAATATTTTCTCTGCAATAAAAGGACCGATTGAGATCAAATTTTCACCGTTGGGGGGACTCGGTCTGTAGAATATTTTAATGGTAATTATGACGTCACAGGTCATGTGGTTCGGCCGCCATATTGTTTTTCGTGAAAACATGAAAACCCCTTTTTCTCTGCAACGGTTGAACAGATCGAGGCCAAACTTTGCAGGCAGAATCGCATACCCATGACGAACAAAAAAGTCAGTTTGCATGACATCATGTGCCACATGGTTTCAGAGTTATGACGTTTTTAAGCATGAACCTTTAAAACCAAGCTCCGCCCTCATTTTTGATCCAATCGAGGGGAAACTTCACAGATCTGTTCAGCATGTCAGTCTACTAAAATGTCCTTTTGGAATTTGCGATAGGGCACGTGGTTTGGCAGATATCGTTAATTAAACAAAAAACAAACAAACAAAAAAATGGACATCTCTTGAATCGCTAGTACCTCAGACCGTGAGTTGGTAATTATATAATTCACACATAGTGCAATACATGCAGGCTGCTCCACGGAGCGACCTTGCGGGCTTATCAACGAGGCGAGGCGTGACACACATGTGTCTCAGCATACTTCAGATCAAGTTTGAAAACCAGCATCAACCGTGCATAAATTTGCATATTCGATCATTTTTGACAAAGTTATGGCACTTTGAACTTTGGTAGGGGACATGTATTGCAGCGCAATACTCAGAATGCTTGTTTCATTAAATTTTTAAAAGATACATCTTCGGATTAAGCACGAGTGGTTTAGTTGAGCTATTAGCCAATTGATTAAGAAAATATTTTGTGATAATCTTTTATTGATTTTAATTATACAATTAATCAATCAATTATTGTACACCTCTCCCTCCCAAAGCAGTCTCTATGAGCTGCACTGCGGTATTGCCGGGCGCCGGAGACGCTCCGGCAATGCCGCGCTGCAGGATATTTAATTATTTGGCATGGGGGCGGTGTACTTTGAATGTATCTGTACTTGTTTTCTTGTTTTCTTGTTTGTTTTCTTGGTTGTCCGGGCGATATCTCAGCTATCCTTTGAGCTCGGAAGCTGAAATTTCGGCACAATAGTGAGCAAGTACTTTGTCAAAAACAGTATTTTTTGTTTTTTGATTAATCAATTAATTGAGGAGTTATTTAATTATTAGCGATTAATTAAGTACTTATTTAATTAATTAAATTTACTTTCTCTTCTGGCCATTAACTCAGGCACCTTTTGAGTTAGGAAGCTGATATTTGGACATGCCAATGACCAGGTGATTTGGCTGCAAAGGCTATTTTTGATTTATTAAGTAATCAATTAATCAATTAATCGATTAATTATTTAATTATTCGATTAATGACTAAAAAAATTTTTTTTTTTTAAGTTACAGATTCTGATGAAATGTTGGTGGTTTATGTGTTCTATGACCGAATCGATTAATAATTAAAATTTTTAATGATTATTATTTATTTATTTTCATTATTAATCATTTATTTATTTTCTTTCTCATTTGGCCAATATCTCAGGCACCTTTTGAGCTAGGAAGCTAATATTTTGACATGACAGTGACCAAGTGATGTGGCTATCAAGGATATTTTTGATTTAATGATTAATCATTTAATCGATTAATTATTTAGTGATTAATCAATTAATTATTTAATTTTTAACTCAACTGGACTATGTCCAGCTGAGTTTTTGTCGACACCCGGTGTCCGTCGTCCGTCGTCCGTCGTCCGTCTGTCGTCTGTCTGTCGTCTGTAAACAATTCGACGTCTACGCTCTAAAAGTCACAAATATTGATCAAATTTGATGAAATTGTTATGCAGCATCTTTAAGACATAAACTAGTTTGGGATTGCATTTGGGTGTTGCACCCCAAAAAATGGGCACGGCAGGGCGGCCATATTGAAAAATCAATTTTTGTCATATATTTTTAGCACATATAAACTATATAGTTTGTGGTTCTATTATGCATATTCTAACCATATTGATATAGACCAGTTGAGTTCAGGTTCCCTGGAACCTCTCTAGTTTGTTAATGACTTATTTAATTAAATTTCTAAAAGATACATCTTCGGATGAAGCACTAGTGGTTTAGTTATGCTATTAGCCAATTGATTAAGAAAATATTTTGTGATAATCTTTATTGATTTTATTTATACAATTAATCAATCAATTATTGTACACCTCTCCCTCCCAATGCAGTCTCTACGAGGCGCCCCGGCAATGCCGCGCTGTAGGATGTTTAATTATTTGGCATGGGGGCGGTGTACTTTGAATGTATCTGTACTTGTTTTGACAATTGGTTTGTTTGTGTTTCACACTGAATGAAAAAGGTAAAGATAGACCATGGCAATTGTGATATATGACAGGTTCGACGATATGTTCTGCCTGAACGGCATAGGAATCAAAATGCCGGAGTGTGGAGTCGGTCGTTGTACGCCGTAATGACATCAGATGTAATCACATCACCCTGTCATGTGACCAGATCCTCAGCTTTGATTGGTACACGTTTGACGGGACATACATACATACATTCATACAAGGATAAACACTGTTCTGGACTGCTTTGCCCAATGGGCTACGCCGTAAAAATCCCTCATGAATCACGAACCACCAGGATCCTATCCTCCTTTTTCCCATTGAAACATTGCCCCGACATTCGTGGATTTGACATTTGCGGCATTTTCCAGCGAATGTCGGCATTCTACAGTATATATTTACTTCACCAGCTGGTAGAGCAGATGCTTTATCCGTACTTTAATGACCGATCAAGCAGCCACAAAGCTTTACCTGCAAGGTATACCCAAGACGGCTATGAGAGATTGCATAAGCCGTTGATAGTACCGGTTCCATAAGAATATCAGGTAAGTTGGCTCACTGCAGTTTCTGTAATAATAATGCTAGATTTTTATAGCGCATGATGATAATTTTATATCCTCTACATGCTGTACCCTTTAAACGTCCCATGTCTCATATCCTGTTCAGTGAGTGGAACTTTGATTCGACGTTCCAAGTTCTTATTGTTATGACATTCACATTTTGACGTTTTGCACAGGTGAAGGTCGAGGGGTTTCGATGGCTGCCCGTGATGGGCCACGGCAGCCAAGGAACCTTGGGGTTCAGTATGAACAACAGTGTGTCCGGGAGGGCACAGCACCCCTTAAGGAAGTGATTGACGGCTTGGAGAGCCTGCAGCTGCATTTGAATGTAGACAGGCTGAGCCGACCTCGATGGCCACCTGTGATAAAATGCATTCAGATGGGCAAGATGCTGAAGGATATTAGCTTCAAGAGCTCTCAGTGTGCAGAGCTTCACTTATCAGGTATTCTTTCTGAAACTGAATCTGTATAAAGCGGGAGTGTTTCAATTACGTTAGTTTTTTTGGAGGGAGGGGGGCAATATTAGAGGAATCCTTTTGACCATATCACTCGTTACCCTGCGCTTGCGAAGCGAAAACCGGGTTAAGCATTCATATGCGTACGTGTGCCGTGTCTGCATTTAAAAAATTCATTTTCTCGGCAACCGTTGGTCCAATTGACATGAAATTTTCACCATAGGAGGGCCTGCTCCTGTAGAATATTTGAATGATTATTATGACGTCATAGGTCACGTGGTACAGGCACCATCTTGGAAAAACTTCGCACCTCTATATCTCTGAAACCACTCCATGGAAAAAATTGAGAGCTGGCTCATTGCCAACTACTCCCCATGGGGAATAAGATAAGTTAATGATGATGTCATTGGTGCCTTCGTTATGACGTCATAATACGATAAATACAACACTTATCCATCCGATCATTATTTAAAATATTTCAGCAACTGTTGGTCTGATGGACACGAAATTTTCACCACAGGAGCGCCTCCTCCTTTAGAATATTTTAATGATAATCATGGCGTCATAGGTCATGTGGTACAGGCGCTATCTTGGAAAAACCGAAAAATGTTGCACCTCTATATCTCCAAAACCGCTGCATGGAAAAAATCGAAACATGGCTCATTGTAAAGAACTCCATATGGGGAATAGGTGTTGTTAACGATGACCTCGTTGGTGCCATAATTATGACGTCATAATTCGACAGGGACATCCTTTATTTTTTCCCCTTTAGATTGTGTCCTTCCTCTCTGACTCTCCTCTTGCTGTGTTCATTTTCAGCAGTTTTGACCCTGACGAAAAGATAGGGTTGTATGACCCTTAAAATATTGGCAAGCTATTGATTATAATCGGTCGCTTTAAGTAGTCTCTTTTCTTCCTCATTTATGATACAGCCTCACAAACAAAATGAAGGTAGAACTTAAATATAGACAACATTTTCTTACGACTGACCAGATGATTATTTATTTTTGGGCCTTATTGCCTGAATGTTGTTACATTTGTTTGTAGCAGTAGGACAGGGGTCCTCAAACTCAGGGTCACGACCCTAACTTGAAAAACCCGCCTCAGAATGCCGGTTTTTGAGGGGGGGGGGGGGGGGGAGGAGGGAGGGTGTTTTATGTTGAAAGTGCTTTCTCTGATAATTTTGATCGTAGATACCAGTACCATTTCAGTCACGAGGTGAATGTGATTTCGAAATTTGGATTGTTGACAAGAACACTTGGGAACCACTGCTGGAGGAGTGAAGTATATCCTATGTTTTTTTTCGTTTGTTTTTTTTAATTTGTTTCCCAGATGTGGGGATTCTCAGAAGACGAGCAGTCGAACAACCGGTGGAAAATCTTAGGCACATGTTGCCTGTTTTGTGCAAAGCCATTGTAGAATGCCTGGACTCATCCAAAGCCCTGAAAAGCTTGAATCTCGAGTTTCTGCAGCTGAACCTGAGAGAGATAGATGCACTTGCTGGGGTAAATGCGTACCCTGCACTGATGGATTTAATCACATGTGAGCATCCCATCAGTGGTACGTAATGCACTTATGAGAACACCGTGTGCTCTTCCTGCAGGGATTGGCTCGTAGCCCATCACTGTGTACATTGTCCCTGGCTGGCTGTCCTATAACTGACCGGGGGCTGGAGGGTAAGCTCTTGTTGTGAACCTCCCCTTTAGCCATTTAGTTGTTCTTCCCCGTTTTCCTTACCATTTTATTTCTCCCTTTTAGCTTTGTTTTATGCAAATTGAGCATTTGCTACAGTGCCTTCAGAAATTATTCACACCCCTTGACTTCTTCACATTTTGTTGTTACCGCCTGAGTTTAAAATGAATTAAAATGAGATTTTGTTTTTTGTCACTGATCTACACATGATACCACATAATATCAGTGGATTTTGTTTTTAGAAATTTTTTACAAAATAATTAAAAATGAAATAGAGGAATATCTAATTTGCACAAGTATTCAACCCCCTGAGTCAATACTTTGTGGAAGCGCCTTTGGCAGCGATTACAGCCTTGAGTCTTGAGTCTTCTTGGGTATGTCTGTGTCAGCTTTGCACATCTCGATTTGGAGAGTTTCTCCCATTCTTCCTTGCAGATTTGCTCAAGCTCTGTCAAGTTGGATGGGGAGCGTCGGTGAACAGAAATCTTCAAGTCTTTCCACAGATTCGCAATGGGATTCAAATCTGGGCTTTGGCTGGGCCACTCAAGGACTTTCACATTCTTGTTCTGAAGCCATTCTAGTGTTGCTTAGGCTGTATGTTTGGGGTCATTGGCCTGTTGGATTGTAAATGTTCGCCACAGTCTGTCTTTTGCACTCTGAAGCAGGTTCTCCTCAAGGATTTGCCTGCATTTGGCTCCATTCATTGATCCCTATATCCTTGTAAGTCTCCCAGACCCTGCCACTGAAAAGCATCCCCATAGCATGATGCTGCCACCACCAAGCTTCACGGGAGGGATGGTGTTAGATGGGTGATAAGCTGTGCCTGGTTTCCACCAGACATAGCACTTTGCAATCAGTCCAAAGAGTTCATTTTTAGTCTCATCAGACCACAGAATCTTTTGCCTCATGCTCAGCGTCTTTCACGTGCTTTTTTGCATACTCCAGGCATAATGTTATGTGCCTTTTTCTCAGGAGTGCCTTTTGCCTAGCCACTCTCCCATGAAGCCTATATTTGTGAAGTCTTGCAGAGACTTTTGTTCTTCCAGCAGGTTCTCCATTCCCTGCCATGTTATTCTGTAGTTCTGTCAGCGTGGTCATTGGGTTCTTGATCACCTCCCTGACCAAGGTCCTTCTTGCCCGGTTGCTCAGTTTGGTCGTATGGCCAGATTCAGATGAGTCTGGGTAGTTCCATATTCTTTCTGTTTCCTTGTGAATGGAGCTCACTGTGCTCTTGGGAACTTACAACAAAATAAATTGTTTTATACTCTTCCCCAGTTCTATGCCCTCCTCAGAGTTCTATCTCGGTGTTCTACGGACAGTTCCTTGGATTTTGTGGTTGAGTCTCTGCTCTGACATTCACTGTCAATCGTGGGACCTTGTATAGAAAGGTGTGTTTCTTTCGAAATCGTGTCCAATCAATTGAAATGGCCCCAGGTGGACTCCAATCAAGTTGTAGAGACATCTCAAGGATGATCAAAAGAAATGGGATGTGCCTGAGCTGGTGTCGTAGCAAAGGGGTTGAATACTTATTGACTTGAGACATTTCAGCGTTTTATTTTTAATTGATTTATAAAAAATTCGAAAAAAGAATTCCACTTTGAAATTATGGTTTAATACGTGTAGATCCTTAACCAAAAAAATCTCAATTTAATCAATTTTAAATTCAGGCTGTAACACAACAAAATTTGAAAAAAAAGTTGACTTCAGAAAGTATTCACATAGGGGTGTGAATACTTTCTGAAGGCAACTGTAAATGCACCCTTCTCTGATATTGAGATGACCATTATACAGGCCCAGCTACAAACCTTGCATTTTGAAACATATGTCCAAGACTGAACCTTTGAAATGCTGGCATGAACACTACCCCACCCACCACCAAGGGTTATTGTTCTTTATTTTGAATGATACTTCCCCTCCTTTGCCCCCTTTACCTTTTTAAAAGTCATATTTGTATAATTGAGTTTCATTGCATGATATAAATGGAGGCAGCATACTTTAATTGCTTACTTTTTGAGAAAGACCAGTCGGACATGCTTTGTACATCAGTTGGGTGTCAATAACCTGTGATTTTACGACTTGAAGATTATGATGCTTTTACCCAGACTAGTCCATAAGAATAATTTATTGTTATTCTCAGTACTTTGTCGCAGCTTAAAGATTGCTACAACAATCCAATGTGTGGACTTCTCCAACTGTGGGATCACCTGGCACGGCGTGGAATTCCTCACCAAAGTTATCCAGGTATCAGGTTAAGTTGGGGAACTATGGGGATGATGCATTTTGATTGAGCATACTGTCTCCATTTAATGTTTTTATGACAGCAGTGCCGATAGTTGCCGTCGCCAGAGGTTAGGGTATTGCATTTGGGTTTGTTTGTTTGCACAAAATATACTAATGTGGCGGACACAAAAGCCCACTGGCGTGGTGACATCATTCCGCGCACCAAGTGGGCGGTGGCCACGCACCAGGGGTAGGCGTGGCCTCATGATATACACCGGGCGCCCAGCCCGGGACAGTACAGTGTTACAGTGTAGTCTTACAATAAAGACGTTTATATGTTACCGCTTGTCCGCTTCCTCCTTGCTCACAAGCAGCGCGCGTAACGCCGCGCTTTACTGGTGACCCTCGACGTTGGATCTGCTGGAGCGATCCTTCCACACGCGACGCCATCGCCATGGCCGACTTCGTCAAACTTCCGGAATTTTGGGAGGCTCAGGCCGAAGTCTGGTTCGTCCAGGCCGAAGCCCAATTTCAGCTTCGGCGCCTCACCGGCGATGACACGCGCTATTGCCACGTCGTCGCCTCCCTCGGGCCCGGCACGGCCGCTCGAGTTGTGTCCGTCCTTCGCCACCCACCGAACGGCCACAAGTACGAGGCACTCAAGCGGCTACTCCTAGCCACGTTCGGCCTTACGGACGACGCACGGGCCGACCGCCTCCTGGATCTCCCCGAGCTCGGTGAGACGCGCCCGTCGGTCCGAATGGACCATATGCTGTCACTGTTGGGCGACGAAGCCCCCGGTTCGCTATTCCGGGCGCTTTTCCGGCGCCAACTTCCAGCGCAGGTCCGCCTCGCGTTGGCCGGGACCGAGCTAACGGAACCCCGAGCATTGGCGGCCGAGGCGGACAGGTACTTCGCCGCTTCGGACATGCGGGCGAGCGTCGGCGTGGCCGTCACGGCCCTCGACGCTGATGTTCAGCAGCATGTTCCACAGCATCAGCTTCTACAGCACGCTGATGTTCAGCAGCATGCTGATACGCACCTCGTGAACGCCGCCACGCCCCGCCCACCGCCGCGGCGAAAACCGCCACCGCGGGGAAACCCGCCAACTCCACCGGCCTGGCGGAGCCAGCCGCGCTCCTCCAGCTCCACCACCTGGTGCTGGTTCCATGCCAAGTTCGGCCACGAAGCTCGGCGGTGTCATCCGCCGTGCTCCTTCAACGGGTCGGGAAACGCCCGGGCCGGCGCTCAATAGTGGCGATGAGCGCCGGCCATTCGAACAGCCTGCTGTTCATAACGGACACCTTCTCCAGGCGCCGTTACCTGTGCGACACGGGAGCGCAGGTGAGTGTCATTCCCGCCGGCACGTCAGACAAGCACGCCGCGGGTGGGGGCCCCGCGCTGCTTGCCGCGAACGGGACGCCCATCCGTACGTACGGAAAACGCTGCCTCTCTCTGCGGTTTGGAGGGCAGGTTTTCCGATGGACGTTCGTCACCGCCGACGTGCCCATGGCACTGCTTGGCGCGGACTTCCTGTGCGCTAATGGGCTCCTGGTCGACGTCAAGCGCAGACGGCTTGTCCAGGCCGAGACGTTCAGCTCGCTCGCTTGTGCGTTGCCCAGCTCAACGAGCGGCTTGCCAAGCGGCTTGCCGAACGATTCGGTTCCGGCCACGTTGGTCTGTACGCTTCCGGCAGCGGACGCATTCACCCGCCTCCTCGCCGGCTTCCCGGCCCTCACGCGGCCCACCTTCTCGGCGGGGGCCGTCAAGCACGGGGTGGCCCATCACATCCCCACCGTCGGGCCACCGGTCTACGCCCGGGCACGCCGCCTCGAGCCGACGAAGCTGGCGGTGGCAAAAGCGGAGTTCGCTACCCTGGAGCGACTCGGCATCGTTCGGCGCTCAGAGAGCGCTTGGGCGTCGCCGCTGCACATCGTGCCGAAGCCCGGCGGGGGATGGCGACCGTGCGGGGACTATCGCCGTCTCAATGACGCCACGACTCCCGACCGCTACCCCATCCCCCACATTCAGGACTTTTCCGCCCGTTTGGCGGGCAGGTCCTTCTTCTCGAAGGTGGACCTCATACGCGGCTACCATCAGGTCCCCGTCAGGCCGGAGGACGTCCCGAAGACGGCGGTCATCACGCCATTCGGACTCTTCGAGTTCTTGCGCATGCCCTTCGGTCTGAAGAATGCGGCTCAGGCGTTCCAGCGACTGATGGACAGCGTCCTGCGCGACTTGGATTTTGTCTACGTTTACCTGGACGATATCCTCGTCGCCAGCGCGTCCCGCGAAGAGCACCTACGCCACCTCCGCACGCTCTTCGAACGCCTGGGCCAGCATGGCCTGATTGTGAACCCCGCAAAGTGCCGGTTCGGCGCCGCCACAATCGATTTTCTGGGGCACCGTGTCACCAGGCACGGAGCCGTCCCCCTACCGGCCAAGGTGGAGGCGGTGAAGGGGTTTCCGCGCCCCCGCACGATCAGAGGGCTGCAGGAGTTCCTGGGCATGGTGAACTTTTACCATCGGTTCCTGCCCCGTATCGCCCAGCTCCTGCGCCCCCTGCACGAAGCTCTCCGAGGTAAGCCGGGCAAAGGCGACGTTACCTGGACCGAGCAGATGGACACGGCGTTCACGGGCGCGAAGCTCGCCTTGGCTAACGCCACCATGCTCGCGCACCCGGCGCCCGATGCACCGATCGCCCTCACCACCGATGCCTCGGACTACGCGGTGGGCGCAGTGCATGAGCAATGGGTGCGTGGAGCTTGGCAACCGCTGGCGTTCTTTAGCCGGCAGCTTCGCCCGCCCGAACGCCGTTACAGTACCTTCGACCGCGAGTTGCTCGGACTTCACTTGGCGGTCAGGCACTTCCGCCATCTGCTCGAGGGCCGGGCGTTCACTGCCTTCGTCGACCACAAGCCGCTGATCTTTGCGATGGGCAAAGTCACCGAGCCGTGGTCGGCCCGGCAGCAGCGTCACCTCTCGGCCGTGTCCGAGTACACGACGGACATCCAGCACGTCGCGGGGAAGGACAACCCGGTGGCGGATTGCCTTTCCCGGGCCGTCGCCCACGCAGTCCACCTCGGCATCGACTATGCCCGGATGGCAGCGGACCAGGCCGCTGACCCCGACGTCCAGGCCTTGCGGACCGCCGTCACGGGCCTCCGCGTCACCGAGGTGCCGTTTGACGGCGCGGGCGCGGCCCTCTTGTGCGACGTCTCCCTCGGGCGTCCTCGCCCCATCGTGCCCGCGGGCTGGCAGCGCCAGGTGTTTGACGCCATCCACGGCCTGTCCCACCCGGGCGCGAGGGCCTCCCAAAGGCTGATCGCCGACAAGTTCGTCTGGCATGGCCTCCGGAAGGCCGTCCGCGGCTGGGCCAGGACGTGCCTCGCGTGCCAGCGCGCCAAGGTGCACCGGCACACCCAGGCCCCGTTGGCCCCGTTCACGGTGCCGGAACGCCGGTTTGACCACGTCCACGTGGACCTGGTGGGACCTCTGCCCCCCTCGCGGGGTTTCACCTACGTCCTCACCATGGTGGACCGCACCACCCGGTGGCCGGAGGCCGTGCCCTTGGCGTCGACAACGGCGGCCGATGTCGCGCAGGCTTTCATCGCCACCTGGGTCGCCCGGTTCGGCGCCCCCTCAGACATCTCATCCGACCGCGGCCCCCAGTTCACCTCGGAGCTCTGGGGGGCGGTTGCGCAGGGGCTCGGGGTCCGGCTGCACCGAACCACGGCCTACCATCCCCAGGCTAACGGCCTGTGTGAGCGATTTCACCGCTCATTGAAGGCCGCGCTCCGGGCCACCCTCCGCGACGGCGGCTGGGTCGACAGGCTCCCCTGGGTCCTGCTGGGCCTCCGGACGGCGCCCAAGGAGGACCTGCGTGCATCCGCGGCGGAATTGGTCTTCGGGCAACCGCTGCGGGTGCCGGGCGAGTTCCTCCCCGACTCCACGGCACCATGGTCCGCGGCACAGCAGCGCTCCGCTCTACAAGAGACCGCCCAGAGGTTCGCCCCGGTGCCAACGGCATGCCACGGGCACCCACCGACGCACGTCGCCCCGGAGCTTCGCACGGCGGAGTACGTCTTCGTCCGCCACGATGCCCATCGGACACCACTGCGGCCCCCGTACGACGGGCCTTTCCGCGTGCTGGAGACCGGGGCGAAGCACTTCACCCTGGACATCGGCGGTACTCCTGACCGCGTTTCGGTAGACCGCCTCAAGCCGGCCCACCTCGATGTGGACCATCCACCGCCAGTGGCCCGACCCCCACGTCGGGGCCGCCCTCCTGCGGGCGGACCCCCGGCACCGCCCAGCCCCGCCGCCACGCCGCCCCCCGGTCCTGCACCCATCCCAGGGGCAGCCAGGGGCATCCCACCTGGCATCCCTGCACCCCGGACGCCGCCGATCGCCAGGGGGCGCTTCGGCCGGGTCATTCGTCTGCCCCGCAAACTGGCCCTCCAGGTGCGCGGGAATTCTGGGGGGGCGCGTGTGGCGGACACAAAAGCCCACTGGCGTGGTGACATCATTCCGCGCACCAAGTGGGCGGTGGCCACGCACCAGGGGTAGGCGTGGCCTCATGATATACACCGGGCGCCCAGCCCGGGACAGTACAGTGTTACAGTGTAGTCTTACAATAAAGACGTTTATATGTTACCGCTTGTCCGCTTCCTCCTTGCTCACAAGCAGCGCGCGTAACGCCGCGCTTTACTAACATAGGCCACAAACGCCACCTAGTGGTAGCCAGTGGTACACGTTATCTTTTTTTCAACTGAGTACCCCTATAAAGTATGTTCAATTAGAATGGGAGTACGTCTATAAAAAAAAACGTACCACAGAAATACACAAAACAATTCCCGGCGAGCATCTGCAATCTCTTCCGTGTTTTATACTGTGTGAATGTCGATCTGCCATTTACCTCCTATTGCCAAAGTGAATTATGTGCACATGTGTCTAACTGTATCAACTAAAGTATTCTGAACACCCAAAGATACCTTCCTCCTCTTTTGTTCAATAGATTTTTTCATCATCCCATCCTTTTGAAACTGTGATATTTAACGATGCTCTTTAATACACTATTATTAGGGCCCATTTTTACCCTTTGCTCCCAAAGTGAAAAGCAGGGTTATTAGGCATTGCGTTGCGTACGTGCGTACGTGTGGCGTCTGCATTTTTAAAATTCATTTTCTTGGCAACCATTGGTCCGATTGACACGAAATTTACCATAGGATCGCCTATGCTTCTAATTTTTTTATTCATAATTATGATGTCATAGGTCACATGGTATGGACGCCATCTTGGAACAACGTTACACCTCTACGTCTCCCAAACCGCTCAATGGAAAAAGTTGAAACAAGGCTCATTGTCAAGTACTCCACATGGGGAATAAGATAAATCGCTGCTTTCATTATGACGTCATAATTCGACAAGTACAATGCTTGATCTGATCAGTATGAAAAAAAATAATTCCTCCAACTGTTAATCTGATGGATACGAAATTTTCACCATAGGAGTGGCTTTTCCTGTAGAGGTTTTTTAATGATAATTATGACATCATAGGTCACGTGGTACATGCGCCATCTTGGAAAAATTGAAGCATGGCTCATTGTAAAGAACTCTCCGTGGGGAATAAGATGTGTTAATGATGATGCCATGGGTACCTTAATTATGATGTCACAATTCGACAAGTACAACTCTTGATTTGATCAGTATGAAATTTTTTTCTCTGCAATTCTTGGTCTAATTGACAAGAATTTTTCACCAATCGGAGCGCCTCCTCCTGTAGAATATTTTAATGATAATTATGACATCATAGGTCATGTGGTACAGGCGCCATCTTGGAAAAACCGAAAAACGTTGCACCTCTATATCTCCCAAACCGCCCCATGGGGTCAAATTGAAATGTGGCTCATTGTAAAGAACTCCACATGGGGAATAGGTGCTGTTAACAATGACGTCATTGGTGCCGTAATTATGATGTCATAATTGGACAGGGACAACACTTGGTTTGATCAGTTTGAAATTTATTGAGCATGATCTATGCAACAATTATATGAGAGAATATAAGTTTATGATGTCATCGCTCACGTGGTCTGGCAGACATATTGGATCATAGAGAAAAAAACGTTCAAAAACAGAAGAGTTGGCCCGCACCAAGTTAACTGTGCGTTAACTGTAAGTTAACTGTTCTATGAATACCATCTAGTTATTTATGTGAATATGGCAGCAGATTTGCTCAATCCCCCACAGTCACACTCGCACCACCGCATGCTTCATACATTTGTATTTTTTTTATTTGTTATGGAAGGGTCCTCGCCTCATGGCAGACTTGAACAACAAAGTGTATGGGGCTGCTGTGCCCTGTGGTGAAGGGGTGTGGGAGAGGGCACTCCCCTAAGACTTGTGAATGCAGTGGTGCCGACAGGTGGTGGTGTTCCATCTGACGGGGGCAAGCCTCCTTGTGTGGGGCCCGGGACTAGCCTGACCGGATGATGCCATCTGCTGGCCGAGAGGACTCAAGCGGGCCTCGCCGCTCGGCCTTGATGACCGGGCGAGGTGGGGCCTCCCGTCCGTTCTGTATCCGACAGTTCGCCCCATTCAAGTGGTTGATCTGAACAAAAACAATAAAAATAGCCCCAAGTGTGCTGACTGTCATCTCTTGTAGTTGTAGTTCAGAGCACTGCTGATTTTGAGGGACCCCTCCTGGGAGCCCCCATGATTCCCTGGGACTGGGAGGCTCCCTGATACGAAATCGAAATATCTAAGACCAGGTGATCCTGAGGACCATCGAGTACAAGGGCTGTATTGAGTTTCAGAGCAATCGGTTTGTAAATAAGGGACGAGTATGGATCTGAAATTTCAGGGGGTAGCCCCCCTCCAATCCCCCCAACTACCCAAGAGCTCCCATGATCCGGGTTTTTCTTTATTTTCGGGAGCGATTGAGAGAGCTGTCATTTGCCTATGCACCGCCCAAATAAAGGTATGTGTCAGAAGAACATGTTCCATGCTTAGAACAAGGTTACCCGTAGGGTGGGTACTCTGCTAGTTCTTATACAATCGTTACAAACAGAGAAAAGGTTTTTACGGTAATGTTCATCCTGATGAAGCAACACTTACATGGAGAATAATAGAAAGAGGCAATTTGGAGTGTAGGAACGACTCCAGGCTCACCTCACACAACCAGACTGGGTTGTGTTGGGCCAAAGAATATTGTGTGTGTGTGTTTGTGGGGGGTTAAGGATGGGTAGGATGGCGATGGAGTGTTAATTTGGTGACAGGAGTATGTGGTGTAAGTGGGGTGGAACTGTGTGTTGTGCTAGGGTCTTGGTGGTGCTGTGTTATGCACTCGGTTTGGAGTCTGTGTCATTGGTCCTGGACTCAACGTGACCCAGTATAGTTTGTTCCAACAGGCGAACCTTTGACCAGGCAGTACCTATAATGAGACATCCCTGGCGCAGACACAATGGGCACGAACCAAGCCGCCTCCTGTGCTTTATACTTGCCACGCAGGGTATGACTTTGAAGCAGGTACAGTCCATGCGAGCATCTTTCAGATCCATGCAGCCTTTTCCCATCGGTTGACGTCCCAGCGTCACTGAGGAGACTTTCGACGAAGCCCTCTTTCTTCACCCTTGTGTGGGCAGCAGTGAGAGACAGCTCCCTCCTCTCCCCTTGCGTGCGAACATTCCTTTGTGCAGTAGGCGTATGGAATGACTCGGCGTTCAGCTTCCGGGACAGTACGTGGCGTGTTTGAAAAGTGTTCAGTTTACTTGTATAGTACTTGGCGTGATTGAAAAGGTGTTGTCCAGGGTGAAGAATGTTGAGGTGCAGGTAGCTAAGATGGCTGATTCGGAGGATTAATATTAATATGATGAATTGTTACTCAATTTTGACTCGTTTGCCCTTACGGGTTTGGAAGGCAGTTAGTTACCCTCGCCTGAGGAGAGGGTATTGCATTTGAGTCCGTTTGTTTGTCTGTCTGTTTGTTTGTCCGCACCGAATAAATATGATTTTCTCTGCAACCGTTGGTCCGATTGACAGGAAATTTTCACCATAGGTGTAACTCCACCTGTATAATTTTTTAAAATGATAATTATGACGTCATAGTTCACGTGGTTCGGCCGCCATCTTGGAAAAACCAAAAAACTTTGCACCTCGATTTCTCCAAAAGCGCTGAATAGCAAAATTGAGACATGGCTCATTGTAAAGAACCCTCCATGGGGAATAAAATATCTTTATGATGATGTCATAGGTGCCTCCATTATGACGTCATAATTCGACAAGTACAAAACTTCATCCGATCAAGATGAAATTTCTTGAGCATAATCTAGGAATAAATTAGTTTAGGAAAAAAATAATGATGACGTCATCGCTCACGTGCTTCGTCCGCCATATTTGTTTTAACACAAAAGCCTTAAAAACCACTGAAAATACATCCTGGTGAGGGCTTGCAATCTCTGATTGCTCTTTTTCTTGTTGTTAATATAAAATATAAATCGAGTGAAGGACGAATGCCCCGAAGGACCGATTGTGGATTGAAAGGAAGATTGCTGGAACGGACCGAGGTGGATTGAGAGTGAGATAGTTGGAAATGGGGAGACATCACAACGGGAATACATAGAGTGCATAGACTATGCTAACAACAATGCATGGTCCCATTCCCAAACCCTTAGACAATGAGCGAAGGTCTATCTCTGCACGGACTATAGAGAAAACGATCTGGGGATTCCTAGGGTGTCCATTAATGCGTTTTCTCCAGAGGTACATTTTCCAAAACCGTAACAATCTGTGTCAGTACCTCATTCTATGTGCATGTGCGATCGGGGCGGGATTTTTTTTAATTTTTTTTTGTATACTGAATCGAGGCTCGTGAAAGAGCTGACATTTATTTCACAAACAAATCAACCAGACAAACAAAATATATAAAAAGAGGGAGCGGAAGACAAGAGAAGGGGAAGCACACAAACACTTGAGGGCACACAACATTTAAGAGCAGGGAGATGTGTGGGAGGGAGAGGGCTTGGGGGGAGAGGGGTGGCAGAAGTATCAAACACAAGGACACCAAGGACTTCCAGGACAGAAGTTGGTATATCAAAAAAGTGGAATTGGGGTGAAATTAGCGGGGATAGAAAAGATCAATGTTTTGGATGGGGGAAGATAAGAGATGGTGGTGAACAGCTGTTTTAAAGACCTGGAGGGTGGAGTGGGATTGAAGAGAGTGAGGGAGTTTGTTCCAGAGGTGGGAGAAAAGAGGAGTGAAGGTGAGCAGAGAGTCTTGATTTTGGCAGTTTAACCATAAGAGGGTTGCAGGCAGATCTTGTGCGACCTGTAGGAATATTTGCGGGACAGAGCCCAGAGAGAGCTGGGGGGGCAAGGCCAGAGAGGAGTCGGTAGAAGACGGAAAGACCACCAACCTGCCTGCGGTGAGTGAGTGAGAGGCCCTTGGAGTTAGCTTCATCGCGGGAGATTCCAATGATTCTGAATGCTTTGGTTTCAACAGCGTGAAGACGAGCTAGGTGTGAGGCAGGTGCACCAGCCCAGAGGGGAGAGCAGTATTCCATTGAGCTGCGGATGAAAGCCTTGTATGTGGTGAGGAGCTCAGGTGTGCCAAGGAAGGACTTCGCACGACGGATGATGCCCAGTCGGCGACTGGCTTTGGAGGCCAGATTTGAAATGTGGTTTTCCCAGGAAAGATCATGGCAGATAGTGAGACCCAAAAGCTTGAGTGACAGAACTTCTTGGAGAGGATTATTCAGAAAGTGGATGGGAGGGTTGTCCAGTCGGTCTTTTCGGAGAGACATCGTAAGAGTGTGAGATTTGTCAGGATTGAAAGACATGTTCCACTTGTATGCCCAGTCTGTGATTTTGTCCAGGTCTGCAGAGAGTGAGGAGGCTGCAGACTGCCGATCTGAGGGATGAAGAATGGAGCGACAGAGAGTAGAGTCATCAGCAAAGAGATAGAGAGGATTTTTAAGAGAGTCAGAGAGATCATTGATGAAGACCAGAAAAAGCACAGGGCCCAGAACACTGCCTTGGGGAACTCCAGCCTGAACAGGAAGAGGAGATGAGAGAAACCCATTCAGGGCCACACGTTGACTACGACTAGAGAGGAAGTCCGCCAGCCATGCGTGGAGATTTCCATGGATACCAAAAGAGGAGAGTTTGGTGAGCAGAGCGGGGTGCCAGACCGTATCGAAGGCACGTGATATGTCAAGGGAGACAGCTCTAATTTCCTGTTTGGCATTGAGGACCTCCATCCATTGTTGAGAAAGCAGAAGCAGCATGTCCAGAGTAGAGTGACCAGGTCTGAAACCAAATTGATGGTCAGAGATCAAGCCATTGGAGAAGAGGAAAGATTTCATATCTGAAGCAATGATGGATTCCATGACTTTGCTGATAATTGGGAGAAGGCTGATTGGTCTGTAGTTGCTGGGATCTGTTTTTGCACCTTTTTTGTGCAAAGCGGTGATGTTGGCAGATTTCCAAGCAGATGGCAGATGACCTTGAGCAAAAGAGAGGGTGAAGAGAACAGAGAGAGGGAGTGAAAGAGCGGAAGAACAGGATTTTAGGACCCGTGGGCTGATGCCGTCAGGTCCAGTTGCAGAATCAGAGTCGAGGGTTGACAGAAACTTTTCCACCTTGTCAGGAGGAAAGGACACAGAGTCCAGGAGCAGCTGGGTACGACTGGGTACGGTGGGTACAGAGAGGGATGGGTTTGGGACACAAGATTTAGAGGCAAACACAGAGTTGAGGCATTCAGCTTTTTCACGTGCGGAATCAGCCGTGTGGCCGTTTGAGGTGAGGGAGGGGATGGAGGGGGAACAAACACCAGAAACAGATTTGACCAGACGCCACCAGGATTTGGAAGAGGGAGACAGATAAGAGAGTTCTGTCCTGAGAACGGAGAGATATTGTTTCCTGGCTCTCCTGAGGGTGGACACACACTTGTTTCGGGCTTTGTGAAAGGAAATGAGATTTCCTTCCGTTGGATTTGCTTTCCAGGAGACGAAAGCAAGTTGTTTCTGGGCAATAGCCTCACCACAAGATTCCGTGTACCATGGACGGGAGGAAGGGTATGACAACTGAAGACGAGATGGGATAAATCTGTGCATGAGAGAGAGCAATTTACTTGGGAAGAATTCCCAGGATGAGTTGATGTCAGAGGCGGTAGAGATGGGAGACCAGTCCAGATGATTGATGGCTGCTTGAAGACCGTGCCAGTTGGCCTGAGTGAAATGCCAGAAATGCCACAGGTAGGATTCCGTACTATTTGCCAAATTGAGAGCCAAAATATGGCTAAACTTCAGGTTCGTGGTCCAATTTGCGTTCTCGTGTTCAAAATATAAGATTCAATTGAAATTTACTTGTTCCTCGATCATAGACCGACGTCTGTAGACAAATAGTCGAAGTGAACCAATTGCTTAACCCCTCTTTTCTCTTCAAGCATGTGAGGTAATTACCTTTTGAATGCGGGCATAATATGGTTTGTCTGCATGAAGAAAGACGCCACGTTTTCCCCCCACAGGTAGGAGAGAGTTGCCCATAACTGTGATGGAACACCAACCACTCCCGATGGGTTCACCAGAACATTTGTTGCATCCCAAAGGTCGAGAATGGGATTTGAAACATTTGCTTTGAAAGTAAACTGGAATGGATCGGTTGGGATGTAAGGTGGGTGGGTGGGCTTTTTCCGGGAGCCGAACATGCCCCGTGCCGTGAAGAATTCCATTCCGATCAGTGTAACCATTATGAGGTGTTACGCTCTGTGAGCAAAACTCGTTTGTCATGGGGCCACGGGTCACGTGGTTGCACTTGTAACCGTGTGCAATCATGCCACCACTTGGAATGGAATGACAGAGGGCTGGGAATGTGATGACGTTGCTGTTCCAACAAGCTGTTCCCCTCGAGGGGAATTGGGGGTATATTGGGTAAGCATTCTGCCACAGCACTTCGAGGGCTTGGTTGAAAGTGGGGTTTTCTTGCGGAATGTGGGGTTTAGGCGGAGAAGGTAGTGTTTAAGCTGTTCCCCAACAGGAACAGTTTACGGTGTGAACGAGCCATGACTGTTCTTTGAGACCAACCACTTGGCCATGATTCCTATGAAGATATTTTTATCGGAAAATGTGGACAACCTATTCGTCTTGAAACGGTTTGCGGATGCCATGGTTGGAAATCTCAGATCGATGTATTGCATTGGCTCTTATTGTCACAATGTTGCAGTTTTTTGCTTTCCTTTGATGCTGGAGTGTCTGCTGCCAAAGCAGTCTTTTAGAGCGTTGGTCCAGGTTGTTTGTCGCTTTCCTAGTGAAACACTGTATGCTCCTTAATGCCCACCAAAAACCAGTGCTGGAACACAGGTTTTTTTTTTTTTTTTTTTGTATACAAGATCGAGGCTCGTGTAAGAGCTAACATCAATCACAAAAAAAAACCGACACACAAAACATACAAAAAAGGGAGCAGGAGACAAGATGGGGAGAGAGAAGGAAGCACACATTGACGTTTTAGTATTGACCAATATTTTTGGTCAATTTTTACAACTAGTGAGGTACCCATGCTACGCACGGGTGGGAGGCCAGAAGCAAACAGACAATGCAGAAACGGCGAATGCTAAAGCATGAAACCAATAAATTCCACATTCCTGTAGCACCTTCAGTCGCACGTCAGACATGGACAGCAAGTTCGTGAAGGACTTCCATGAAAAACGTACCCGTTCGCAAACAAACGGGTACGTTCACGTATAGAAACATCGATCGTGGGACCGTGGCGAATCTGCATATGGCAATCCGCGAATTTCACGTTTAGAAAGTAGAAACCGTCACGTCATTTCGTCATTCACTTGAACTCAATATCTCTTTTTTCATTCCAAACAGCATACTCCAATCACAAATATACATTAATAGTGTAGCAGCATAGCAAACCTGTTGTGCATTTTGTGATACAAGCACCAAATTTGGCACAAATGTACATTAATATGTTGCGAACATTTTCAGATATTGGGCCACTTGAAATTCCGTAATTTTTTTTTTCAAATTTTTTCAAATTTCGTAATTTCAAATTTTTCGGGTGACACCGTCACAATTTCGGTCTTCGAGGCCGGCCGATATAGTGGGGCGGCTTAGCCCAAATATTCAAAAGAATTGTGCATTTTGTGATACAAGCACCAAATTTGGCACAAATGTACATTAATATGTTGCGAACATTGTGTGGTCAGCAATGAAGACGAGAGTCTGAATTACATGTATGCAAAAGACCTTGTGAACCAGTGAAGCAAATACACGGGTAAGCATGAATTAAATCTAGGGCATGATATAATTTCCATGATGTTTACCTCTACACTCAATGGTGGAAGGAGGTAATGTTTTGATCCCAGCTTGTCTGTATGTCTGTTTGTCTGTTAGTCCACAAAATTCCAGACAAAGCTTGTAGTAGTGGTAGTTGTAGTGGTAGTGGTGATAACAGAAATTGTTATATAGAACTGAACTTATATTATTATTATAGGCAGAAAATAACTTCATTTCTATATGCCCTGCAGTGGACAGGTTAATTGGTTTATGCACTGAAGGGGTCACCCTGGTGTGCACTGCTGTGTTCTGCCTCACTGAGTTGTTCAGGTATGATGTACTCAGCACAAGCTTCCGGTCGGCCCGGAGGTGGGGGTGCGGGGCCTGTCACGGAACGTCAAAACAAACGGCCTGCCGGGGCCGCCCAAAAGTCGGGCGTGAGGGGCGCGTCCACTAATGGAACGCCTCTCGCTTCCCAGATCGAGGGCCACGTGGTCAGGAGAACCTCGTCCCTTCCGGTCACACTTTGCCTATCGGCCGGCCTCGAAGACCGAAATTGTGACGGTGTCACCCGAAAAATTTGAAATTACGAAATTTGAAAAAATTTGAAAAAAAAAATTGCGGAATTTCAAGTGGCCCAATATCTGAAAATGTTCGCAACATATTAATGTACATTTGTGCCAAATTTGGTGCTTGTATCACAAAATGCACAATTCTTTTGAATATTTAGGCTAAGCCGCCCCACTATAATATAATAAACTTTTAACAACATTCGTGACATAAACAAATATTTAAATCCTGATGTGAAGTTCCGTACGGTTGGTTGAATACAATTACGAATTCAAAATCGTAATTGTATTCACTCAATTCCAATCATCAATTGATACTTTAACAAAACGATTAACACGATTAACGTTTAACGATTTAACATTACGATTGAATGACGGTTGTATTGCGATATGATCAAACCCGCGCATTGCCGTCATCTGTCCACTTCCGCATTCGCGGCAGGTTCATATAATAATTCTCATCAAAATCTAAACAGTATTTGTAGAATTTCAATAAAAGCCACATCACTGTTCATATCGGTAAATATTATTCCATCGTGTTTGGAAAAATTGGAAAATTGGAAAATTGGGAAAAAAAAATTGGAAAAACAATATAGCCTATTTTACTCCAGGGGGTCCGAGGATTACCCACCCAAAATATCGTTGCGATCGGTTCAGCCATTTTTGCGGTGCCTTCGAACGGACAGACGGACGGACATTTGGTGAATTATCGTAAGATTTCAATTTTTGGTCAAATTTCAAAATTTGGTCAAATTGTCAATATTGACAATTGAATATTGCACACAATATTCAGTATTGACCTCCCTCCGATTGACGGTCCAAGCACTGATGTGTTGCCCTGCATGACAAACACTAGGATGACAGTTTATAGAGCTCTGTCGAGATTCCAACAGGTGAAGACAGGTGAAGTGCAAATCTTGTATCCAAAAAAAATTAAAAATTGCAAATGCATATAACTCTAAGCTATTCTGGCAGCCTCCCACCCCCTCCCCCCCAATGAGCCTTGGTCATTGGATTAAAGAAAAGCCAAAATAACATGGGTATGTGGTTCATGTTAACGATACACAATTCACAATTGTCCCTTCTTTTTTTTTTTTGGACAGACCCAGGCAGTGAACCGGCACGCACAGGCCTGGGCTGAAAGCCTGCGCTACCGCTATCCAGATCTGGATGTCATGCCAGGGCTCCGTCGTCTCTCTCTCAACAGGAATCCACGCATCGCAGACCGTGGTGCGAATGTACTTGCAGATGCACTTCCGGATGAGCTTTGGTTGAAAGGTGAGTACAGATGCACTTGCCAGATTAGCAACTGCCTGGTTTGTGTGGTAGCAGGTGTTGTGCCTGCACAGCAGTCGTGAATCCCAGTTGACATTGCAAGGACTTGGGTTGGAGTAAGTGGGTCGTTTATTTATTTATTTTAATACATTAATTTTAATATTTGATTTATTGAACACTGAAACGAATACGGAGAGCTTGTACATATATTGTAGGTCAGACAAGGACATTGAGACATATCTGTGTTTGTCACAAAACCTAAAGTTCTTTGATCGATGTCCAATCAGCAGTCTCATCTAGTCCACAATTTATTTTATTTAAACAATTAAATGCATATACTGTACATTGTTGCTTGAAGACATTTACACAGCACCGTGCTATGGTGACTAGCTCTTCTTTGCACTTCCTCATGCAGCTCTGCCTTGCCACTTGTATTTATGGGACTGGCAGCATGGCCTATAGGTACCCACACTCACCTCTGAACTGTCGAGCCTGGGTTTGGATCCCAAACCAACTACAAAGTGTAATCCTGGTGTCTCGCAGGCAGGGTGATTCATCAATGTGCGTGCCGTCCCTTTAATGGCCGTTAAACTCTGCGTTCCTTATGCCAGCATTAGTTATTGAATGTCAAATATCCCATGGTGTCCTTTGGGAAGAGTAGGCGAGCTGTCGCCGGTACCTTCCAAATTCCTGCTCTAACCTACAGGGGGCACTGTATCAGTGGCACAGCTACACTACCAGCAATGATGCAACCAGCAGCCACAGGCTGCATACAAAATGGAAGAATGAACTTGTATACACAGCTAATGAATATTTCGGAAAGCCTCTCCATATAAGACAGCTCGTAAATATGAGAGGGTTCCATTATATGACAACAACACAACAACAGGCATTTTAAGGCCATTTTCCCTGCAAGAGCAGGGGTTAGCCTTGCGGTCCCCGTGACAATCTTCTCCATTTTGCCCTATTTTCTGCATCTCTCCTTGTTAACCCCCTTGCCCGCATTTCTTCTTCCACCATCTTTTGCCAAGTCTTTCTCGGTCTTCCCCGTCCTCTACTCCTTCTTCATTCATTTCCATCACTCTTCTCAACCAGTCACTTTCATCCTTCCTCAACACATGACCAAACCATCTCAACCTGTTCCTCTTCACAGCATCAATCACATGCTCTATTCCCGTCATCTTTCGCAATTCATCATTTGTCTTCCTCTCTCTCAACGATACTCCGCACATCCACCGAACCATTCGCATTTCCACCCTTTCCAGCCTTCGTTGCTGCTCTACGTTCATTACCCATGTCCCGCTCCCATAAATCATAACACTTCTCACACATGCAGCATACACCTTTCCCTTCAGCTTCAACGACACTCCCCTCCTCATCAGCACGTCACTCAGTTCCCGAAACTTCTTCCATGCACATCTCACTCTAGCAACCGTTGCCGAGTCTGATCCACCTTCTCCATTCAGCATGTCTCCTCGGTAGCAAAATGTTTTCACACCTTCCAGCTGCACGCCGTCTCCAAGATCCAACTCAACATTTCCTCCATCTGCAGCTCCCTCTGTGCACACCTCACATTTGAATGTAGCTGCCACACTGGTTAATGACCCTCTCAGACCACTACATTTTTTGATGAACCCACTCAGCGCACATTGTACATTGAATGGAGTTCACTCCGACACCCTTCCTGCACACAGCACACGGCCACTTCCCAGTTCTTTCCACCTCACCACATGCTTTACCACTTGCCATCACCTTCGTCTTTCCGATATTCACCTTCAGACCTTTTGTCTCCATACATTCCTTCCACTTGTTCATCTTCTTCTTCAGTGCATCCATACTTTCCGCAATCAACACCAGATCATCTGCATACAACAACTCCCACGGTAAACCCTCCTTTACGTTCCGAGCCAGCACCTCCATCACAGCTACAAATAGTAGTGGACTTAGTACCGTCCCCTGATGCACTCCCACCTTCACTTCAAACTCACCACTGTTCCCGTCCTTCGTCCTTACAGCTGTGCGCGCTCTCTAATACATTGCCATCACCACTCTGATCAACCATTCCTCCACTCCTAACTTCCTCAATGCCAATGTCAATACTTCGTGTGGAACCCTATCGAATGCTTTCTCCAGATCAACAAACCCAAGAAACAACTTCTTCCTCTTCTCCATGTACTTCTCTTGCAACTCCCTCACAATAAAAAGTGCGTCTGTCGTTCCTCTTCCTGGCATAAATCCAAACTGCATTTCATCGATCTTCACTTTCTTCCTTATCCTCCTCTCCAACACCCTTTCCAATACCTTCATTCCATGCTCCAATAACTTTATCGCTCGATACGAGCCACTGTCTAGACTAGAGGGTCACCTTTCCCCTTGTTTAGAGGGACGAGGGTACTGGGTTCCACAAGTTCCTTGTATAGAGGGACACACACACAAACTGCTCATAACCACAAGTCAGAAACGGGTCCATATCCGGAAGAAAGCTAGAACTTCCCCAAACACTCATAATCCTTCCAAACGCTATAAAAGCAAAGCCCATTATTGACACTTGTCACCGTTTTACTCCCAACTCCACATTTACAAATACATCTAGTTGCAGAAAACATTACAAAGTCCTATATAAAAAAACAATTCATTCCATATCGAATGATATGTAAATGAACATTAACCACACACTGAACACGACACACTGCTTAACCCTTTGAGTACGGATGACGTCCAGTGCCGCAACCCGCGAAAAAGTTTTGTGTACGGATGACGTTACTACACGTCATCGGCTGTACCTATAAATAGATCGTCAGCACGTAGTTGCATTCCCGTACCAAAATGCCAAATTAATCCCGTACCGGAGGTATTTTTATCAAAAAAAAAATCCCGTACTCAAATGGTTAACAGTCACTCGTAAATAATTTGGCACATTGTATTTTAACATTTATTAAAAGGACATTAGAAGATTATGGGAAAATCCATGTGACGTAGATCCCCGACATCCCATAGTTTTGATGAAAGCAAATTCTTAAAATTTCAGGTCAATTGCATGTGACTTTGACATTTTGACCAAATTATTAATTTGTCTTCGCCACATTCTCATAATTAAGCTTTGTTGAACATTTGATGACATTAAGCCTCGTTGAAAATTTGATGACTAATGGTAAAAAAGTTACCGCCCAGACAGACACACACACACACACACACACACACACACACACACACACACACACACACACACACACACACAGACATACACACAGACAGACATACACACACACACACACGCAGACACACACGCAGACAGAAAGCCACACACACACGCAGACAGAAAGACACACACACGGACAGAGACACACACACAAACACACACACACAGAGACACACACGCAGAGACGGACAAACACACAGACACAGAGACACACACACAGACAGAGACACGAACACAGACAGACACACACACAGACAGAGACACACACACACAGACAGAGACACACACACACAGAGACACACACACACACACACACACAGACATACACACAGACAGACATACACACACAGACAGAGACACACACACAGACAGAGACACACACACAGACAGAGACACACACACAGACAGAGACACACACACAGACAGAGACACACACACACAGACAGAGACACACACACAGACAGAGACACACACAGAGACACACACACACAGACAGAGACACACACACAGACAGAGACACACACACAGACAGAGACACAGACACACACACACACACACGCAGAGACAGACATACACAGAGACACACATACACAGAAACACACACAGAAGTGATTGCAAAACCCTGTCTCTCGCTGCGTGGGGGACGGATAATAATCCTCTGATAGTACGGCCACTGCATTGCTAACTGTAATGCTACGGCGTCATCGAACATAGAAAACACTTTCTAAAAAGACCTCTTTCAACTGAGCCGGATGGAATGAAAGTTGTAAGTAAATTTAGGTGTCACAAGCAGGGTTATAAGACATTTTAAATTATGTCTACGCAGCTTGGTGACGATGTGCTAAGCTGTGAGAGAGGAGATAGGAAATCAGACGGACGCTATCGTAATACTGTATTTATATAGATGTAGATGTTTCGGAAATGTACAGTGATCAGAATTTTGAACTTTGTTTTTCGCTCCAGCGCTTGATCTGCAGGCCTGCGGAATATCCAATTTTGGGGCAGACTCTCTCGTCGCCATGCTGAAATCAAATTCCAGCATTGTTGTCCTGGATCTTCGTGGGAATCACCTGATTGGTGAGATCAAGTATCCACATTTGTTCTCTACATCTTACACATCCATGTTGTTATGTTTTCATTTTGGTTTGGGAGTGTGTGGTGTCTCCTAACACAAGACTTCAGCGTGGAGTTGGCGACACATGGTTTTGGTAAAGTTAATGTCTTTGAAACAAGATGTATTGCTATTTGTCCACCTGACCCGCCCTCCCCATGCCCTTTACCACCCTCCCCCCCCCCCCCGACCCTTATTCAATGTTTGTGTTTTTTTTTTTTTGGTTTTTTTTTTCTGTATACTGAATCGAGGCTCGTGAAAGAGCTAACATTTACTTCACAAACAAATCAACCAGACAAACAAAATATATAAAAAGAGGGAGCGGAAGACAAGATGGGGAGAGAAGGGGAAGCACACAACCACAACATTTGAGAGCAGGGAGATGTGTGGGAGGGAGAGGGCTTGGGGGGAGGAAGCATGGGAAGGGGGGGGGGGGGGGTGGGAGAAGTATAAAACACAAGGACACCAAGGACTTCCAGGACAGAAGTTGGTATTTCAAAAAAGTGGAATTGGGGTGAAATTAGCGGGGGTAGAAAAGATCAAGGTTTTGGATGGGAGAAGATAAGAGATGGTGGTGAACAGCTGTTTTAAAGACCTGGAGGGTGGAGTGGGATTGAAGAGAGTGAGAGAGTTTGTTCCAGAGGCGGGAGAAAAGAGGAATGAAGGAGTGAAGGTGAGCAGAGAGTCTTGATTTTGGCAGTTTAACCATAAGAGGGTTGCAGGCAGATCTTGTGCGACCTGTAGGAATATTTGCGGGACAGAGCCCAGAGAGAGCTGGGGGCGCAAGGCCAGAGAGGATTCGGTAGAAGACAAAAAGACCACCAACCTGCCTGCGGTGAGTGAGTGAGAGGCCCTTGGAGTTAGCTTCATCGCGGGAGATTCCAATGATTCTGAATGCTTTGGTTTCAACAGCGTGAAGACGAGCTAGGTGTGAGGCAGGAGCACCAGCCCAGAGGGGAGAGCAGTATTCCATTGAGCTGCGGATGAAAGCCTTGTATGTGGTGAGGAGCTCAGGTGTGCCAAGGAAGGACTTCGCACGACGGACAATGCCCAGTCGGCGACTGGCTTTGGAGGCCAGATTTGAAATGTGGTTTTCCCAGGAAAGATCATGGCAGATAGTGAGACCCAAAAGCTTGAGTGACAGAACTTCTTGGAGAGGATTATTCAGAAAGTGGATGGGAGGCTTGTCCAGTCGGTCTTTTCGGAGAGACATCGTAAGAGTGTGAGATTTGTCAGGATTGAAAGACATGTTCCACTTGTTTGCCCAGTCTGTGATTTTGTCCAGGTCTGCAGAGAGTGAGGAGGCTGCAGACTGCCGATCTGAGGGATGAAGAATGGAGCGACAGAGAGTAGAGTCATCAGCAAAGAGATAGAGGGGATTTTCAAGAGAGTCAGAGAGATCATTGATGAAGACCAGAAAAAGCACAGGGCCCAGAACACTGCCTTGGGGAACTCCAGCCTGAACAGGAAGGGGAGATGAGAGAAACCCATTCAGGTTCTTGCCTTTTGATTATGATATTTCGTGTTGTCACCTATTTATTATCATCTCCTCATGATGGGAAATGTGCCAATGGCTGGATTGGTGGAATGGCGTTCTGCTTTCTGTTTGTTGTGAAAAGTTTAACAGCGAAGATTTAAAATGATGCGATGTATTTTGTTTCTAGGCAAGCGCAAATTGCAGAAGATATTGAAGAAGGTGTATTATAACTCCGGAGGGGGGAATACAGAGGTGACATTCTTATTCTCAGCAAAGGTTCAATGCTTTTGATGATTCTCACTCGCAAAAGCTTTTCTAATTTTTATGGGCCTGCCAATCACCGCTCCCCACTCCTATCCCCCCAAACCTGTGCTTCCATAATGGACGTACACTTGTCTATCGGCTTAAATATTATACAAACTACCTGCTTGAGTAATTTTGTATTTGTTTGGGATTTTCTGACTTGCTTTGTGGATACCAGCAAAAAAGTTTTTTTTTTTTTGCAAGTTTTGGATGCAAACGGATGTTTTCATTTCAAAACATTTAAAGTGCTCATGTGTGAATCCATCGCCATCGTTCCTTCATTTACCTTCTCCAGTTCAAGTGGCTTCCGGTGAAAGTTGGGCCTGAGGCAGTGGTGAAGAAGAGTAGACGAGCCGTGAAACCGTTGGGCTGTGGTGGTGTCAAGGGTCGAGCGTGCATCAGAATAGGTCTCTTCTCGAGCGTGACGTCGGGTTCATGTCATACCATTTTTGTTTATTTATTTATTTGTATACGCTGTGAGATTTGAATCTTGGTACAGAGAAGAGCATTTGTTCTATGCCATGAGCCTCATTTAGGAAGTGAAATTGATAAAAGTTAAACATTGTGACACCCCCCATGCCCCCACCCCCCGCCTTCCCATGCCTCCTCCCCCCAAGCCCTCTCCCTCCCACAGATCTCCCGATGACCCTGTTCTCTGCTGTTGTACTTGTGTGCTTCCCCCTCTCTCTCCCCATCTTGTCTCCCGCTCCCTTTATTGTATGTTTTGTGTGTCCAATTGTTTTTTTTGTGATTGATGTTAGCTCTTGTATACACGAACCTCGATCTTGTATACAATTTGATTTGAGCTGGAAGGTACTCGTACTACGCGATCATTATAAGATGCAAGGTCCTGCAATTATGTCATCTGTAAGAGCTCTCCATATAAGTTGGTTGTGAAAGTTCCAGGGTTTGGCGCTACTGGGACTATAATCGGAATCAAACAAAACTATAGGTTTTGTAGCATGTGCACTAAACAGGTAAGCTGCTTCTTCTTCCTCCTTTTGGAGAGCTTCCACACCACCCATGTTGTGCTGCTTTCTAGTTGTCCTCCGCACCTTGCAAAGGAATAGATGTGCTGCTACTTTGTTGACCTGGATTTATCTCTGCTGTGCATTGTGGGACGCTTACTAAGTGCGAGCAATTTGATTGGTTTGAAGTGCGCTTGTGCGATGGACCAAACGGTCTCTTCTTGGGGTCTAACTGTTATCCTACCTGTCTGTCGCTTTCTTGTTGATCTTTGCCCTTGTCTGCCTCTTCTTTTCTGCGTTATTGAAAGTGTGCTGGTTTAAGAACTTACCTTGATCCTCAAACCCACTACATTTCTTCCGGCAGCTCGAACCCCAGGAGTATCCTTGAGCAACCGCCTGGATACAACGGTGAACGGTCGTGGAACATCACACAATACCATTTCTAAACGGGTATGGCTGCCATCACCCTGCCCTGTTTACAGCCAGAATAGAATGTTTTTCTCTGAATTTTTTTTCCATTATGTTTTGGTTTTGCCATCAGGGTAAGGAGCAGGATGTATGTTATCTTAACATAGCAGGTTGGCATGACAAAGGAAGGTATGGACGTGCAAAGAAAGTTCGATAACTCTGCTGGTTCAGCGAAGAGGAGCGAAGCGAGCCAGTCCTACCGAGGGCAGTTGCAGAAGGAGCGTGAAGCGAGAGAGAAGGCCGAGCGGAAAGTTTCCGAGGTGCGATATGAGGAAACCGACTAGTACGATGTTCCAGTTGTCCCACCGCCCGTCTGATTCACACATACCAGCCGTGCGCTGTGTTTAGCGACGACCTCTGACGCCGTGCATTTGCAGATGCAGGCCGAGATCCGTCGTCTTCGTGAGGAGAACGGGCAACTCTCTACGGCACTGCTGGAGCAAGGCATGCCGGGAGCAGAAGAGTCCCTGCTGCATAGTGTGGAATCCTCGCTCAGCAAGTTTCACTCTTTCCTCGACCTGCTGGAGGATGTGGGGTACACTGATAAAAAGTTCGAATTATTATGGGGCAGCTGGCACGGAATGTGAACAATTAGTCTGCGGCCATGTAGGAACAGGAGAATAAAGGGGGTATGGATAACCTTGTCAGCAATTCCTACATTTTTCTCTTGTATCACAAAGCAAATAGTTTATGCTGGGGTGAATTACTCCATGCCAGAAGTCACTTTTGCCACAAATTCAGTATTTGCAATGGATAAGGCATGGATGGACCAACTATCGGTTGGCAATCATTGCTTCAGGCTTCGACGGATATATTTAATCTTTCCTAAGACATGTAATCCGGATACCGTGCTCATTTGCACATTGTAACCTCTCTGGTTTGTTCCGTCACGCTTGGTTCCTCTTCGGCGATTTGCCGCTAATAATCTATACCCATATGTACCACCCGTTCAGGTTGGGACAGTTGGCGGCTGTTGCTGGTTTGCACCGAGATGATATCTCTTCCTTGCTGGAATCTGCCACGGGCGGACAAGGAGGCACCCGGCAATTGGCGGAGGAAGGATCTCTTACAACAAGGGAAGAACCTCGGCGGAGCAATGCGGCATTGCTGCCAGGTCCCAAAGTGCCCGTTTCCACTTGGAGTTTGCTTCCTGGCTGCTGATTTTATTGTTTGCAAATGCTCTATCAGGAAAGGCTTAGGTAAAGCATTGTTTATATGATGTTGCATAAAATACAATTTGAAAACCTCAGCCTGGGACGAGGATGGGACGCAATTCGAAGTATAAGTGTCTCGTTACAGTAAGAGTTGCAGGTACAAACCTAGCACGTCTTAGTACGGCTCCAGGATTGGCATTTGTGCATCGATGATCTCAAGTGATCTTTTTCTGTATAAATGGTAATGCAATATTGTTAAAATAAAATATTTTTGTTTACACTAAACTGCCTAACTGAATGGGTTTAGCACGTTACGTTTTATATTCCCTGTAATGAGGCAACCTTGCCGGGATTGGACAATGGATTGGGTACAGGTGATGCAGGACCCCGACGTTGATGGCGGGGCTTGTTGGAGGCGATCTTGCATTACAGGGCTGGTTGCGTCATGTGGTCGGCAATTTGTCAAGTGTCACCTTCACCTTAATGTTTAAATGATTTATCAGCTTCTGTGATTAAAAGAATTCGAGAGTTGCCCGAGATAGATCTGACCCCTGTACCTTATAAAGAGGAAGGTATATGTTCCTAAGAAGGAGTCCAAGAGTGATGACGTCATTTGTGGCTGAAATTGAAAATGGAGTTGCTTCGTCAACGCCAGGGTTTTTCATACAAAAACAACAACAACAGGCATTTTAAGGCCATTTTCCCTGCTAGAGCGGGGGTTAGCCTTGCGGTCCCCATGACAATCTTCTCTATTTTGCCCTATTTTCTACATCTCCTCTTGTTAACCCCCTTGCCCGCATTTCTTCTTCCACCACCTTTAGCCAAGTCTTTCTCGGTCCTCCCCGTCCTCTACTCCCTTCTACATTCATTTCCATCACTCTTCTCAACCAGTCACTTTCATCCTTCCTCAACACATGACCAAACCATCTCAACCTGTTTCTCTTCACAGCATCAATCACAGGCTCTATTCCCATCATTTTTCGCAATTCATCATTTGTCTTCCTCTCTCTCAACGATACTCCACACACCCACCGAACCATTCGCATTTCCACCCTTTCCAGCCTTCGTTGCTGCTCTACGTTCATAACCCATGTCTCGCTCCCATAAATCATAACACTTCTCACACATGCAGCATACACCTTTCCCTTCAGCTTCAACGACACTCCCCTCCTCATCAGCACGCCACTCAGTTCCCGAAACTTCTTCCATGCACATCTCACTCCAGCAACCGTTGCCGAGTCTGATCCACCTTCTCCATTCAGCATGTCTCTGAGGTAGCAAAATGTTTTAACACCTTCCAGCTTCACGCCGTCTCCAAGATCCAACTCAACATTTCCTCCATCTGCAGCTCCCTCTGTGCACACCTTACACTTGAATGTAGCTGCCACACTGGTTAATGACCCTCTCAAACCACTACATTTTTGATGAACCCACTCAGCGCACATTGCACATTGAATGGAGTTCACTCCGACACCCTTCCTGCACACAACACACGGCCACTTCCCAGTTCTTTCTACCTCACCACATGCTTTACCACTTGCCATCACCTTCGTCTTTCCGATATTCACCTTCAGATCTTTTGTCTCCATACATTCCTTCCATTTGTTCATCGTCTCCTTCAGTCCATCCATACTTTCTGCAATGAACACCAAATCATCTGCCAAATGAAACCGACAACTACCAAATGAAAAGAGGTGAGGAAAGAAGGGCTGGGCAGGGGGGGGAGGTTACAATAACTTGGGAAAAAGAGTGCTTGGGAATGGGGTCATTTCGGGTGGAAGAGATCATGAGTATGGATGGGGGGATAACCTGAGGTAGTGGTGATCAGCTGGCTTGAAGCTCTGGAGGGAAGAATAGGACTGAACATACTGGGGAAGTTGGCTCTTCAGGTGAGAGAGAGGGTTGAGCAATTGAGTTGAAGTGAGCAGTGAACCTGGATTGTGGAAGTTTAACAGGAGGGTTACTGGCAGAATGTGTACACTGTACACCCTGCAGAAACCAGGGAGGAACAGAGCCAAGAGAGGGCAGTGGGTGCAAGACCGAAAATAAGGCCGTGGAATACAAAGAGGCCACCAAACCTGTCTGCAATGTGAAAGTAAGAGGCCTAGACACTCTGCTTCACAGCAGGAGATCCCAATGATTTTGAGGGTATTGCTTTACATGGCACCAATAATGGCAAGGTATGAGGTGGGGACACCAGCCCAAAGGGGAGATTGGCACTCCATCAATCTGCGAATGGAGGCCAGGGAGGTTGTCAAAAGTTCAGACTGGCCAAGAAAAAAACCTTGCATGACAAAGGATGCCCATTCGGCAGATAGCTTTGGATGCCATCTTGGAAATATGGTCTGCCCAAGAAAGAGCATGGCTAATAGTGAGGCACAAAAGTTTAAGTGACGTAACCTCTTCATGTGGTTTGTTTAGGAAGTAGATGGGAGGGAAAAGCTAATTCATGCCAAACGGTGCTTTTGGAGAGACAGAGTGAATGTGTGGGATTTGCTCGGGTTGAAAGACCTATTTCAAGTGTTGGACCAGCTCCTGAGTTTATCAAGGACTGCAGAGGTGAGAAGCTGCTGCCAGCCTGTCTGAAGGATGAGAAATGACATGGCAGAGGGTGAAATCATGAGCAAAGAGATGGGCAGAATTTTCCAGGGAATCAGAAAGGATTGAAGTGGGTTTGCAGATAAAAAGGAAGGACAAGGTTAACTTTTAAAGTTGAAACGCAGGTATGAAGTTGGTCGTTAAAATGCGTAACTTGATTGGTGAAATACGCTCAGTATGGTAATTGTCCCAATTGTGAGGAACAACAACAACAACAGGCATTTTAAAGGCCATTTTCCCTGCAAGAGCGGGGGTTAGCCCTGCGGTCCCCATGACAATCTTCTCCATTTTGCCCTATTTTCTGCATCTCCCCTTGTTAACCCCCTTGCCCGCATTTCTTCTTCGACCATCTTTAGCCAAGTCTTTCTCGGTCTTCCCTGTCCTCTACTTCCTTCCACATTCATTTCCATCACTCTTCTCAACCAGTCACTTTCATCCTTCCTCAACACATGACCAAACCATCTCAAACTGTTTCTCTTCACAGCATCAATCACAGGCTCTATTCCCATCATCTTTCGCAATTCATCATTTGTCTTCCTCTCTCTCAACGATACTCCGCACATCCACCGAACCATTCGCATTTCAACCCTTTCCAGCCTTCCTTTGCTGCTCTACGTTCATTACCCATGTCTCGCTCCCATAAATCATAACACTTCTCACACATGCAGCATACACCTTTCCCTTCAGCTTCAACGACACTCGCCTCCTCGTCAGCACGCCACTCAGTTCCCGAAACTTCTTCCATGCACATCTCACTCTAGCAACCGTTGCCGAGTCTGATCCACCTTCTCCATTCAGCATGTCTCCTAGGTAACAAAATGTTTTCACACCTTCCAGCTTCACTCCGTCTCCAAGATCCAACTCAACATTTCCTCCATCTGCAGCTCCCTCTGTGCATACCTTACACTTGAATGTAGCTGCCACACTGGTTAATGACCCTCTCAAGCCACTACATTTTTGATGAACCCACTCAGCGCACATTGTACATTGAATGGAGTTCACTCCGACACCCTTCCTGCACAAAGCACATGGCCACTTCCCAGTTCTTTCCACCTCACCACATGCTTTACCACTTGCCATCACTTTTGTTTTTCCGATATTCACCTTCAGACCTTTCGTCTCCATACATTCCTTCCACTTGTTCATCTTCTCCTTCAGTCCATCCATACTTTCTGCAATCAGCACCAGATCATCTGCATACAAGAACTCCCACGGTAAACCCTCCTTTACGTTCCGAGCCAGCACCTCCATCACAGCTACAAATAGTAGTGGACTTAGTACCGACCCCTGATGCACTCCCACCTTCACCACAAACTCACCACTGTTCCCGTCCTGCGTCCTTACATCTGTGCGTGCTTTTTTGTACATTGCCATCACTACTCTGATCAACCATTCCTCCACTCCTAACTTCCTCAATGCCCATGTCACTACTTCACGTGGAACCCTATCGAATGCTTTCTCCAGATCAACAAACCCAAGAAACAACTTCTTCCTCTTCTCCATGTACTTCTCCTGCAACTGCCTCACAATAAAAAGCGTGTCTGTCGTTCCTCAGAAATGTAAAATTGTGAGGATTGTGAGGAAATTGTGAGGAACAGAAATGTAAAAATGAGGTGTGAGTGCATGCTTGTGCGTCGGTCGTTATCTCCATATGCGGGTTTCAGAAAGTGGAACAGAGACCTCCCAGAAGTATCTCAAAGTATCCACCCTCGTTACCCTGTGCTCGCGAAGCTAAAACAGGGTTGAGCATTCAGTTGCGTATGTGCTGTACGTGTGCCATACGCCGTACGTGTCTGCATTTTAAAAATTCATTTTCTCGGCAACCGTTGGTCCGATTGATACGAAATTTTACCATAGAAGCGCCTCCGCCTGTATAATTTTTTTATTCGTGATTATGGCGTCATAGGTCACTTGGTACGGACGCCATCTTGGAAAAACGTCACACCTCTATATCTCCCAAACCACTCAATGGAAAAAATTGAAACATGGCTCATTGTCAAGTACTCACCATGGAGAATAAGATATGTTAATGATGATGTCATCGGTGCCTTCGTTATGACGTCATAATTCAACAAGTGCTACACGTATCCAATCATTATGAATTTTTTTTCTCAGCAACTGTTGGTCTGATGGGCATGAAATTTTCACCAAAGGAGTGCCTCCTCATGTAGACTATTTTAATGATAATCATGACGTCATAGGTCATGTGGTACAGGCGCCATCTTGGAAAAACTTCACACCTCTATATCTCAATATCTCTGATGGTACAGGCACCATCTTCGCACCTCTATATCTTTGAAAAACCACTCCATTGAAAAAATTGAGACCTGGCTCATTGTCACAAACTCCACACGGGGAATAAGATATGTTAATGACGGTCATCGGTGTCTTCGTTATGATGTCATAATTCAACAAGTGCTACACGTATCTGATCATTGTGAAATTTTTTTTCAGCAACTGTTGGTCTGATGGACACAAAATTTTCACCGTAGGAGCGCCTCCTCATGTAGAATATTTTAATGATAATCATGACGTCATAGGTCATGTGATACTGTCGCTATCTTGGAAAAACCGAAAAATGTTGCACATCTATATCTCCAAAACCGCTGCTTGTAAAAAATTGAAACGTGGTTCATTGTAAATAACTCCATATAGGGAATAGGTGTTGTTAATGATGTCATTGGTGCTATAATTATGACGTCATAATTCGACAGGGACAATGCTTAGTCTGATCAGTTTGAAATTTATTGAGCGTGATCTATGCAACAATTATTTAGAGAATATACATTTATGATGTCATCGCTCACGTGGTCTGGCAGCCATATTGAAAGGAAAAAAAACATGTTCAAAAACAGAAGAGTTGGCTCACACCAAGTTGACTGCGCAGGGTAAGTAATCTATGAATACCATCTAGTTTCAGTAAGGGATCATGATTCATGGACTAAGCTGTGAAGTTTTCTTGTTACCTCCACCACTGAAGGTAGATTATGTTGTCTAATTTATTCATAGATCGATTTTATACGTTGATTGCGGATTATGTCCAAGTTAGCCATGCCCATTCCTGGTGAGGTGTTTTGAATTACGTGGTGGTGAGGTGTTTTGAATTACGTGGTGGTGAGGTGTTTTGAATTACATGGTGGTGAAATGTTTTGAATTACATGGTGGTGAGGTGTTTTGAATTACGTGGTGGTGAGGTGTTTTGAATTACGTGGTGGTAAGGTGTTTTGAATTACGTGGTGGTGAGGCGTTTCGAATTACGTGGTGGTGAGGTCTAATCGTCCCAAACTTCCAGTCTGCACCTACCCCTCCCGTATGTATGTGCTGAGGGGTTCTTTTTTGAATTTTATATATTTTTTCAACCTAAATTGCTTATAAAAATGTAATATCACAAACACCACAAACAAATTTGTGCAAAATAATTGTTTGTATTATGATTGGTGTAAATCATGACAACACAGCAACTCAGGTACAGTCATTATCCTCAGCTAAAATAAGCCCGTTCCTTAGTAACGATGCTAGTATATATATATATATAATATATATATATATATATATATATATATACATACATATATATATATATATATATATATATATACATACATATATATATATATATATATATATATATATATATATATATATATATATATATATATATATATATATATATATATATATATATATATATATATATATATATATAATTGTGGGAATACTTCCTCGGGGGGTAACTTTGCATTGTGTAGCGATAGTTATTTCCCTTCGTGCATGTATTAGCATAAGCGTGAGGTGCAAAGCCTATATCTATCTATAATTCCAGTAATCTCTGTCTGTACGTCTGTACGTCTGTACGTTTGTTTGTCTGTGACCGCTGTTTCTCGACAACCACGGGTCCGATATACTTTTAACTTGCCAGGTATATTGCTGGGGACCCGAGGATGTGCCTTTTCAAGGTTTCATATTAATCGGACAATTACTTACCGAGCTATGTCCAAAAAACGATTCAACCAATCAGAGAGCAGCGAACGATCGCGTGTGCCGAACGTGGCGGGCACACTCTGCCTCGGATGGCACATTTGAGAGCGTATTCATTTATTTCACGTTTGCAAACTATGTTGGCGTTAAACTATGTTTTACAACTAATAAAAACGAATTTGCGATTCATTCGCTTTCCTGCGCGTTTGTGCACGCGATGGCGATTTCTTTACCAAACTCCGGAAGCCGTTCGCTTTGGACCAAACCATTGCATGTAAATAGAGGGGGGGGATTGTCACCACTCGCAAGCCGTTCGCTTTGGACCAAACCATTTCATGTAAATAGAGGGGGGGGGATATAATGTTAGATATAGATATAGTACGGGCATGCCCTAGTATCAGAAAATGCATCATTATTTGTAAAGTAAGCTGCTGTCAGCCTTCCTCCCCAGAGTCTTCAACCACTTTCCCTTGTAACCTTTGAAAAGGTTTTATCCCTTTGTAATCTGTCCTATATGTTCTTTGTAAAGATTATCCAGGCGGCCAGCGTGAGTGTTGCTTTGAAAAGCTACCACCACCACCATCAAAAGAGGTGAGAGGTCATCATAGTATGCCCCACCCATCCCATGAACTGGGCCTGTGGGCCAATAACGTCACGGGCTGAACCGTGGGAGAAGGAAGTTGCTCCTGGACCTGGCGGGGAAAGCTGCACGCCATTTTCTGTTGTCTTCCGGCGGCATTAGACGTACCCTGCCTGCAGCATTTCCTCCCATCATAAGCCATGCCTCAAACATGCCTTCCCATCATGCCAGCTAGTGCTTGCGAGCAGGAACTGTTTCCCGCCAGGCCATGTTACACTTTGGGTCTTGCTGTGTCCTGTCGGATGCAGCCCCAGTATTTGTCTTGTCCAACTCTTCCTGTTTCTTCTTCATGGAATGTCTGAGGCCTTAAGGTTTTCAATAAGATAAGGAGCTACTGCTCATATGATGCTTGGGGCAAGCTGCATGGATTTAATAGCTCGGGACACATAGTTTTTGCATATAGGGGTATTATGTACAAATCGTTATTACTTCTCTGTATTCCCGCCCATTTTGCTTGTTTAAATACACTATTATATAATCACTTGGTCTCGGAGTGATTTTAGTTGTGTTTCATTGCAAGCCACAATGGCTATCAACATCCGTTAAAGGACATGTTGGGTTTGTAGCGATTTGTGCCAAGTACGAAACATACCTGCATCTGGACGACCACCTCTCCGGTCACTAATTTGGGATATCGGGCGCATGGTACAACCAGCACGTCGCTTGACTGGCTCGGCGTTCCATCTGAGCACAGTAACGCGGCAAGCAGGCCTGAGACCCTGTGCAGAGCACCAAAATCAGTTGGCTGGCACGACCGCTTTGATGCGGTTTGTCGAGATTCGGACCCCGGCAACCTGGACGAGTCTGGTGACCACAACAGTGTACATGTGTGTATGTATATCAAACGGTTTCTCCATTTAACATGCATGCACACACATACATACCTTTATAAGTAGAGATAAATGTATTCAATGTTTGGAAAAATAAAAATAGATTTTGGCCAATATTTTCCCAGTCCTGCTTCGGCTTTTCTCATCATTAGTTGATGCAGACTAAATGAGTGAGTGTGGGAATGAAGTGGGGAGTTGAATGATGATGGTAGTTATGAGGTCATTTAATTATGAGGGGCAAACGTTTCACCATCTTTTGCATATGTAATAAACAGATGGCCCATCAGCCTGATAAGAGTTTGGTTTCGCTCATTATTCTTATTGGCAAATTGATCAACAAGGTACAACCAGGAACCACCATCCAAAAGGAAGAGCATGTGCAGTGTCCATATGGATTTACCAAAATTTATATCGGAACCGGTCCAGCAAATTTCATATTGGAAGCAAATCAGAAAGCTATTGGATGGAGCCAAGGAGAGAAAAAGGAAAGGCCAGCAAAGATAAATACCTTTTACAGCTGCATATCAATAGCATAATGAGTGGATTATTAGTTACTAGCAACGGTACCTGCCCTATTGGCGGGTCTTCATTTGGGAGGCCCAAATGAAAAGGCAAAATATCAGAAATTGAAGGCTTTTTTATTTTAAACGATTTATATAAACATCCGTTATATCATATCACACGCAAATCATCAAAATCTAAACAGTATTTGTAGAATTTCAATAAAAGCCACATCACTGTTCATATCGGTAAATATTAATCCATCGTGTTTGGAAAAATTGGAAAAATAGGGAAAATAATATAGCCTATTTTACTACAGGGGGTCCCAGGATTACCCACCCAAAATTTTGTTGCAATCGGTTCAGCCGTTTTTGCGGTACCTGGGAACAGACAGACGAAAATTTGGTGAATTATAGTAACATTTTGTAGAATTTCAATAAAAGCCACATCACTGTTCATTTCGGTAAATAATATTCCATCGTGTTTGGAAAAACTGGAACATTGAAAAAATGGAAAAACAATATAGCCTATTTTACTCCAGGGGGTCCCAGGATTATCCACCCAAAATTTTGTTGCGATCGGTTGAGCTGTTTTTGCGGTACCTAGGGAACGGACAGACGAAAATTTGGTGAATTATAGTAAGATTACTCACATGAAGTATGAATAGAACCACATTTAGAGGCCATTTTTTCCCCACAGAGCAGGGGTTGGCCTTTTTCGGGCACCGTGGTCCCCTTTTTGGAGCAATGTTTTATGGCCGGATGCCCTTCCTGCCGCCAACCCTGTTGGTCGCCTCTTGCGACACGCAGGGAATTACCATTGAATTGGTACTCAATTTGCCGACCTCGGAAGGATGACAGGCTGAGTCAACCCTCCTGACGTTAATTCAGCGATCGACCGGAATTCGATCCTAGGATCCCAAGCCGGCACCCTAACCGCTAAGCCAACACCAGGCTACATGAAGTATGAATATGGTCAATTAATGATCTAAACAATAATAAAAGGCCTATCACACACGTGACCAGCGTTTGTTTATGATCAATGTACAAAGAGGCTCATTCTTTTATTTAATACTGTAATATGAGATGAGCAACAATTGGATGGATAGAAGAGTGAAGATAGATTTGGAGAAAATATGGAAGCGTCGCATGGAGAAGTGAGGTGCAGGATTGAGACAATCGTCTGAATAGTGAGAGATGGACAAAAGGAGGTGAACACGTGGACTTGGGGAGAAAGATGGAGTTGGTTTCAGGTGTGGGTTATTGCGCGTAACCTCTGCTCTGCGTGTGAAGCCTGCTTGGATTACGGGAAGGTTCACGTACAAATCATTCCTTAAATATATATGCCTTAATCCAAGGAATGTAGTGAGAAACTCGTGCGTAGACGCCTGGCTTGTAACTCTCCCCACAACCTTCACCAAAGCTCACCACACCGTGTACAGTGTGAATGTTGGTGTCGGACTTTGTGGTGAGGGGACCTCCTGAATCTCCCTGTGGGACAGACAGTGAACGGGTAAACGGGAGTAATGTTTAAAACATTCTGTAGAGTCTGCTGTGATGTCATTAAGGAATGTTCTGGAAAATGACAGAATGACAACGTCTCCCAAAGGAGGACCCTCAACCTCAGCAAGAAAGGAATTTAAATGACCCTCCACCTCCCTCAAGATGCATCAATGAGTGTAGGAAATATGTGAGGAAAGGATGGAAGTTATAAATGCGTGAGTGAAGCTCGGTGAACCTCACCTGACAAGAATCAACACCACCTTTCTCAAAGTTTCCGGCGCACAGCATGCTACTTGTGATTTTACCGTCGTATGCACGTGGTTCATTGCAGCGCTCGCGTCCAATCACTTTCACCTGCACTTCTTGCAGCACTTGAATACTTGCTGTTCACACGCACACACGTACAACACGCACAACCAGGAATCCTCCTTAGTTGGGCATTGTGCATAACAGGTCAACAGGGAGGCATTATTGCATAGCCGAGAGGTAACAACCTGCGTCACTGAAAACACCTTTTTGAAAATTGTCATGTGACCCTATGAGCTAGTATAATTCCATGTAGAATTTTGTAAATTGCGCATCTACACACCACACACACACACACACACACACACACACACACACACACACACACACACACACACACACACACACACACACACACACACGTTTATGGGGGGTAGGCAATGCAATACCTTAGTCCAGGTAGAATTGTATAGTATCGTGTGCTCCAAATGTCACGATGATGATGAAGAAGAACCCCCAAGTACCATAAGTAGGGATACGTTTAGACCGGAGGTTGTGTAAGAGTGTATCTTTGTCCCCATGACGAGAGGTGGAGTTATGTTAATTAGTTAGGGATTAATGGTAAATCCCCTGTATGTAATTTCCTCTGTACTTTTCCCCTTGTTCCTTATGACACACCACACCAGCCATGCACGCTAGACCTAAAATAAACATTAAATAAAATGACTGGAACAGGACATTGAACAATAACGCTGGCGCCGCCACCTGCTACATCGCAACATCAAGCAGGCAGGCGTGCGAGGCCTAGCCCCGAGGGGTGATGATTGGTCCGGTATTTTAGAGCGATGAGATATAGGAGCACGCATGGACATCGTCGGATGACGTAAGAGCCTTCGGAGCAAAAGACTGGAGTCCTGACATTTTGTCCTCTTGCGCCAGGGACATTGAAAGGGAACAGTCACAGTTATACTCTCTCTCTGCTTCGGGATTTCATTGCGAACAGTGACATTTTCCTGGTCTTGCGTTGGGACATTGGTGTCGTGCAGCCACACATTTCATTTCCTTTTCTTGGTCCGGCGATTGGTTGCGCTGAGAGACCACGGTGCTGTGTGGAGCAGACGACGAGGACGGGCGCGGGGTGCTCGCTTTGCGCTCAGTGGCTGGAGGAGCGAACTGCGCGCTAAGGCCTGTTCCCGCGCACGGACTTCGCGCCAACCAATGTGCTTTCCCGTGCAGGGATGCGATGGCCTGTGATGATCCGGGACGATCAAGGGGACCAGAGCTAAGTACACACACACACACACACACACACACACACACACATTTATTTTCCATTTATTTTTCCCCTTGTGTTGTATACGAGTCCGTCTGGAGGGTACCTTGATTAGGTATTTTAGTTTACCATGCATTCTTTTGTTAACAGCATTTCTTTCAACTAGGGCATGCCCGTACTATATCTATATCTAAAATTATATCCCCCCCCTCTATTTACATGAAATGGTTTGGTCCAAAGCGAACGGCTTGCGAGTGGTGACAATCCCCCCCCCTCTATTTACATGCAATGGTTTGGTCCAAAGCGAACGGCTTCCGGAGTTTGGTAAAGAAATCGCCATCGCGTGCACAAACGCGCAGGAAAGCGAATGAATCGCAAATTCGTTTTTATTAGTTGTAAAACATAGTTTAACGCCAACATAGTTTGCAAACGTGAAATAAATGAATACGCTCTCAAATGTGCCATCCGAGGCAGAGTGTGCCCGCCACGTTCGGCACACGCGATCGTTCGCTGCTCTCTGATTGGTTGAATCGTTTTTTGGACATAGCTCGGTAAGTAATTGTCCGATTAATATGAAACCTTGAAAAGGCACATCCTCGGGTCCCCAGCAATATACCTGGCAAGTTAAAAGTATATCGGACCCGTGGTTGTCGAGAAACAGCGGTCACAGACAAACGTACAAACGTACAGACAGAGATTACTGGAATTATAGATAGATAAAGCCGGTATTTTTACATTATAATTCCGTGTCGGTTGAATTAATTATCGCAGGGTTGAAGACGTCCAGTGGGGTCCGTGAAGGTAAGAGCTTCGCTACCCCCTCACTGCCCTCATCCCCCGCGCGTATTCACACTGCCATTGGATTGAACGCCTCGGAGTTTAAGCTCGATCGGCTAATCCGTCCCCAGGGGTATTCACCCCGGGAATGCAACAATATATACACAGACAGTACACACACACAGCTAAGTACACACTCGGTTAGGTATATACCTCTCCTGTGTGTATGTGTGTAAAAAAAAATTCAACTTCAACTGTTTATAAAAATGTAGTATCACCAATATTACAAATACATTTGTGTAAAAGAAATGTTTGTATTATGATTGGTGTAAATCATGAAAACACAGTAAATCACGTACAGTCATTATCCTCAGTTAAAACAAGACCTTTCCTCTATTGCGATGTGAGGCTTGTATTGTGTGAACATATATATATATATATATATATATATATATATATATATATATATATATATATATATATATATATATATATATACACACTAGCAGAGGTACCCGGCATTGCCGGGCGGGGGAGGAGGAGGGGAGGGAGAAGAGGAGGGGAGGGGAACAGGGGGGAGGGGGGGGGGGAGGGGAGGGTGTGGGGGTGCCCGGGGGAAGAAGGGCCCCTCCCCCTTCCCCTTCCCCTCCCCCCTTCACCTCCCCCTCCCCCCCCTTCCCCCTCCCCCCTTCCCCCTCCCCCCCTCCCCCCCCTTTCCCCTTCCCCCCTCCCCCCTCCCCCCCATTCCCCTCCCCTCCTCCTCCCCCTTAACACCAGGGGGGTTGACTCAGCCTGTCATCCTACCGAGGTCGGCAAATTGAGTACCAGTTCACTGGGAATTCCCTGTGTGCTGCAAGAGGCGCCTCACAGGGTTGGCGGCACGAACCCGGAAGTCAGAACTCATTGTCGTCAAATAAATGTAGCATGTATGTTTCACTCTCTGTTACATGCCGTTGGTCCCATGTCAATCGGATGAAGTTGAAAAATTAACATTACGAAGTTTCTCTGGGACGTACTGATTCCGAATAATGAAGTTGAAAAATTAACGTTCCGAAATACGCTAATTACGCTAACATAAGCGCTAGAGGGAGCGCTGCGCTCCCTCCCTTCGATTCCCTCCCTCTTCTGCTAGCGTTTCTGCGCTAATACGCTAATTTTAAAACCCGAAGTTTAAAAAAATTTAAGGTGTGCTGTAGTAGCTCTGAGACGTACTGATTCCGAATATGCCTTTGGTTCTTCTCTGCGATGAGTAGTTCTCGAGTTATAAGAGGACAAACAAACAAACATACTTTACTGCTTTATATATATAGAAGTTGGTACGATTCGGCCAAGGAATCCCAGAGATAATTGCAATTAAGTGAGCCGTGACGTCACGGAACGCGCCGCCGGTAATATATTATAATTTATGGTAATCTATGCAGCACGACATGGTCATCACGGAAAACAAGGCGCCTTTGCAGGCGCAAAACGGCTCTCCCAGGGTCAAACTCGGTATCGTTGTGAGCGCACGGTTCAGCCCTTCAAGAAAAAGTTTATTTTGTAAAAATCGAACCACGCGTTAAAAAGATATGACTGGTTTTGTTCGCCGGCACGTCGGCGCTCGAATCGGCTCGCGATAAAATGCAACACGTCCTTTGTCGGGGTCGTCTGAACCAACCACGGGGCCTAGAAGGCTGGGACTGGTCTCAAAGGTTAGGTCTCGATCATATCTCGTAATGCTGGAAGCTGCACGTCTCTGTGATAATCTTGTGGACCATGACAAGAGATCGTGCGAGTCGCTCGCAACGGCTTCAAGCACTTCCGCATTCGACCATTTCATGAACGCCATACGCCCCACCCATCAAAGCGCGTTCCGCCATTACGCTAACAGAAGCGCTGGCGCTGCGAAGCGCTAGAGGGAGCACTGCGCTCCCTCCCTTCGATTCCCTCCCTCTTAGTCCTTGAGCCAGACCAAAAGTAATGCTCCGGCGGGGGGAGTAATTCTCATTATGATTTTCCATTAGACCAATGTCTCAAGTGTCAGAAAAGGTGTGATGGACATCTGAGAACGGTAGCTTAGTGCCCGGATGGACGCCATCTTTGAAACCACCCAGCTCGAAAATGCCCATTTGGTGGGGTACATTGTTGCACGTGTATCTGGACTTCTATACTAGCTATCGATGTGCGGTTGACGACTAAATATACGTCCGATGTGTACCGTCTAAATAAAAAATAATATGAAGCATTTTGTTTTAGATTAATTATTATAAAAATCAATTATCGAAAAAAAATCATATATTTTTCAATATTTTATTATTAGACTTGTACTTTTTTTAGTGAAACAACACTGGTATGATTTTCCAAATTACGCATTGTGCTACACCGTTTATCTGTCTATAAAAATAACTCAAAAACTAAAACATATCATCCACCACGAGTTTACAACAAATAAATGTAAAGAGGCATAAAATGACTTAGGCCGCCGCTGGCATTATCTATTCTGACGATAACGCAAGTTAGGAATGTCGTACGGAGAGGATTTTAACACCATACGATATCTAATAAGCAGGCGGAAATTGTTACATAGGAAATCTGCACTTTGGTGGCCATCTTGGATTTCAAAATGGCCGCCAATTATATTAATTATTCATTACTAGAGTTTGGAAAGACGTATGGAGCTGATTTTAACACCATACGATGTATATTCCTAATAAGCAAGCGGAGGTATCATTGAACATGTCATGTTTTAGTCAAATAACACCGGTATGATCTTCCAAATTATACATTTTGCTAAACCGTTTATCTGTCTATAAAGATTTTCAGGCAATTTGGCCTGCATTATAATAGAGAACAACATATGCTATACAATATACAGTGCACACAAAGTTAATCATCAGAGTCGCCATCAGAGTCATTGGCATCCTGAGCCACAATAGCATCATCCTGCACCATGTTGGAGCATCCCTGCAGCTTACACACAACAGTGCACTTCAACCCATTCAGTATGCAGGAGCAATCTGACGGTCGACACGTCCTTCTGCATGTGCATGAGATGAGATTCAAGACGACATCTGGAGCTGGTAGACCCGCCATCCATCGGATTGTGAGCGAACCGCCATCATCGAGTTCCCAACCATGTCCTGCTGATGGTGTTGGGACGTCTGGTAGGTTTTCAAGGCTGCGTCGCCAGATAGCCGCCTGATAGTTGGCCCTAAGCGTATGCTGCATCAAGGAGTCTTCACAAGGCGGCAATTGTCCAGATTCGATCTGGCCCTTCTTTGCACAGAACATGTGATAACGGAGCGAATTAACACCGACGATCTTCGTGTTCTTGGCGTACAGCTGACACGTGAAGGCCTGAATGCTATTGAAGACGTCTGTTGGTACATTCCACGAAGATCCCAGATCTGTGAATGCTTGAAGATACAGCTCATTCGCTTGCACAAGCTTCAAAGCCTTTATCTTTCCTTGGCTAGCCAGAGCACTCACAGTGTCACACCCGCTCCATGCATGAAGCCCTGGCAATGCACTGCAAACTCCAGACCCCAATACCGCAGCCAACTTTCCAACGTCGATCATTCTGACTCGAACCTTTGTTCCTCGTCTGATGAAGAGCTGACTATCGATGGTTCTGCTGAGATGAAGACTGATGATCAGAACGTCGGTGTCATCTGCCACTAAGATGATCGTCTTGTAGTGGGTAGCGGCGTGCTTTGCGTGGAGAAACATACGCGTGTCTGCTTCCTCGTGGCTACATTCGAGTGCTTGCACCAACTTCCACCTATCGCGGGTCAGTACCAGACATTTTTCACCACAGGTGACATACAGTGTTCTGTTGCCTAGCTTTTCGCGATTTGTTTCATGTTTCCACGACTCCGCCAGAAACACAACCAGTTTCTCCTTTGTCTGGCTGCAAGCAAGGAGACGCCGCCAGTTCATGATTTTGTGTGCGGGTCTGATCTCGCTGAAACTGATGCCTTCATTTGAACCGCGGTTCACACGCTCAGCTGCTTTGATGGATTCTTCTGTGTATGTGTCAAAGACAACATTGATGCGCTCACTGCCTTGACCAGCGTGAAGCGCTGCAGCAAGGATGCGGTCAGATAGTTCTTCGAACGTGTCGTTCTCGCCATGCATCTTTTGTATGAGAGCCATCGCATCAATTATTGTTGCACTTCGCTTGTCAACATTCTCGGCTGGTTCCACAAGACCTTCCATGTGTTTCGCAAGTGCAGCTTTGTTCGTTTTTTTCATTGACCCTTTCACGCTCAAGCTGAAGTGATGACATGATGTTCAGAGCTTCTCTGAGGATTTCTTGCACTGTTGCCATATCTGTGGCAGGCGCGTTTATAGTCGGCAGGTAGCCAACTACATCTTCCGTCACCTGAACACGATCTCTAGTCATGATGTTGAAACCAGTCCACGAACTGATTGTCTGGTCGCATGGTTCCAGCATGCGAGTCATAATCCATACGTGATTTCGGCGCTGCGCAAGGGATGTTGCGCCTGCAAGAGTGTCAGAAAGATCTGCAGGCTTGATTGCAGGTGGGCCCTCTCGTTTCCCACCGCTGTATATTGGAACTAAATCGCTGGATGACGGGATAGATCGCTTCTTATCTGCTTTGGATACTGCCGATGGAGGTTGGGGCGGCAAACACGACTGCGACTTCGGTTGGACGATGATACCGTTGACGCGATGCGATGTTCCGCCACCACTCAGCGATTCCTCCAGCCTGTCGATGTTATCGAATGCTAATACAGTCGGGACCGAAGGGTGCACATGTGACGGAAGTGGTACTGTATCTTTCTCCACACTTGCTAATTTGTCTATGCATAGCGCTGTCTCGATTTCTTCCAGAACTGTGTACGAACATCCGTGCCCGAGTCGATTCAATATTCTGATGACCTCTGTATTACCGGTGAGCGTTTCATGACCCACGGAAGTAGGACATGCTTCGATGTTCTGATGGTACCCCCGGTGTACAGCATTGATGATATCTTGAGCCATCGACCATACCAGTGTGTCGGCACGCGCAGAGCTACCCCCACTCCCGCAAATCAAAGTATGCAGAAATACACGAAGAGAATCTGGTATCTTCACGTAATCTGAAGTGAGTTCTGCTGGCTGAGGCGGCCAACGTTCATTGTAATGAGCATCTTTGATCTGGTGTCGCAGTGAAGTAGCTGCACGCACAATGTTACTTTCACCGTCCGTTCGTTCAAATGCTTTCACTTCTGCTTTCAGGTTACGCACTCTGCAGCAATCTCTCGCTTTGTCAGATTATCGGGCATCAAGTATACACGGTGTTTCACATTGAAGAAGATGAGCGATTCTCCAAACTCTCTTTGTAATGTGCGCTGCAGATTCTTCTTGATGGAGTCACGAACATCAACTGAAAATGTATCTGAAGACAGGATATCTGTTGCAACATCAACTATTGGAACAATCCTCGGGTTCAAGAACAAGTCAGTGCGAATGAAATTGAATATACATCGTATCATTTCTTTTTTCTCGATATTATCTTCAATGTCAGTTTCTACAATGAGGTTTTTGGGGCCGTGTGTAGTTTCTATAGCAGGAGAAGTGGTAGTGAGCCTCAGCTGCAACCATATCTCGTGTAGTCAATGCCAAAACTCTCTCATCATTGCGAGCTGTCGCAGCATCTCTTATTGTCTTATCTGCTCGAAGTTCAACAGCCAAGACAACTGTTTCACGGGTACGACTGCCTTTTATGAATTTTGAAGCACGCTGGCAAAAAATGCATTTATCATCGTAGACCGTTGAAGTTGATCCTGTCTCTTCCCGTGATGATCGCCGTCGCACCGCATCGCCAGTATCAACTGAAGAACTTCTAGCTGCATTGGTCAAAGTAGCTAGGTGGTTTTTGTGAGTGAAGTCTGATCTACAAGCCCTATGGTATAATATTGGAATATTAGGAAGTTCAACTGCGCCTTCTTGGACTAGCTTTAGAATTGGATAAAAGTTTCTAACTGCGGCTGCGTCACACAATGTCTTCCAAGAACTGTTGCCCGCTGCCTTGCTTAGTTCAGAGAGTGGCGACTTCTTGCTGCACAGGATGCACGTTCCGGACTCAGGTTCAATCTTCGCCCGTTTCGCCTCGACACCGGCCATCTCAGCTGAAAGAACAAAAAGACTGACGTTAGATTACTCCGATATCCGAAAAGCTCGCCAGCTTACATAGACATACTCATCCAAGTCAGTGAACATGTTAGATGGCGCCACAATACAACTCTATAATAGAGTTGTATGTGGCGCCATCTAACATGTTCACTTTTAGTTCTTAAGCCACCCACCCCCCCCCCCCCCGCCCCTCAGAAATTAATCAGGTCACCGCAACAAATCTCAGACTGAGATATAGAATATAGAATATAGATATAGAATAGACTGACGTCACTTTCGGCACTGGGTTCTGTGGGTTGATAATTATCGGCGGGAAATTCCAACTGACATAGTTTCGGTTTGTGGAAAGTGCATGCCTTTTCATATATTTTTTGTGTAAACTCGTGGTGGATGATATGTTTTAGTTTTTGAGTTATTTTTATAGACAGATAAACGGTGTAGCACAATGCGTAATTTGGAAAATCATACCAGTGTTGTTTCACTAAAAAAAGTACAAGTCTAATAATAAAATATTGAAAAATATATGATTTTTTTTCGATAATTGATTTTTATAATAATTAATCTAAAACAAAATGCTTCATATTATTTTTTATTTAGACGGTACACATCGGACGTATATTTAGTCGTCAACCACACATCGATAGCTAGTATAGAAGTCCAGATACACGTGCAACAATGTACCCCACCAAATGGGCATTTTCGAGCTGGGTGGTTTCAAAGATGGCGTCCATCCGGGCACTAAGCTACCGTTCTCAGATGTCCATCACACCTTTTCTGACACTTGAGACATTGGTCTAATGGAAAATCATAATGAGAATTACTCCCCCCGCCGGAGCATTCACTTCAAAATATGGCCGGTTGGCTCAAGGACTATCTTCTGCTAGTGCTTCTGCGCTAATACGCTAATTTTAAAACCCGAATTTTTTTAAAATTTAAGGTGTGCTGTAGTTGCTCTGAGACATAATGATTCCGAATATGCCTTTGGTTTTTCTCTGCGATGAGTAGTTCTCGAGTTATAAGAGGACAAACAAACAAACATACTTTACTGCTTTATATATACAGTATACGTATATTTTTATATATATATATATATATATATATATATATATATATATATATATATATATATATATATATATATATATATATATATATATATATATATATATATATATACACAGTCATCCCTCGCTATATCGCGCTTCACTTTTCGCGGCTTCGGTACATCGCGGGTTTTTCTCGCTAGTATATGTAAAATTATATATCGGATTTTTCATTACATCGCGGGATTCTGCGGCCTATAGGTATTTTTATTTTTTTCGATTTTAATTATTTTTGCGGTAAAATAAGCATTTTCTAGCCTAAAAAATTAATAATAATAAAAATAAAAATATAACACATTAATTAAAACCTATATTAAAAGAATATTACAGTAAATCGAAATAAAATACGCATTATAAATGAGTAGACAAAGAATCACGCGTGTGGAAAACCAAGCTTGGGTTGCTTGCGCTCGTTTGCCCAGATGATTTCGTACGTGGCACACTATTGGCAGATGGATGAGATGCGACCAATCAGAGCACGCTGTTCAGTATCCTGCGGTGTTGTGTTTTTGTGCATTTTGTGTAAAATTGTGAAGTTGTTTCAAGCCATACGATGACGGGTAAACGTTCTGCGTCTTCTAAGGGTTCTGGCACTGAACCTAAGCGCCAGAGGAAGATGCTTAATATCGTAGAGAAGGTGAAACTCCTCGACATGTTAAAGGAAGGGAGAAGCTTTGCGGCTGTAGGCCGCCATTACGGGCTCAATGAATCTACGGTCCGGTACATTAAGAAGGATGAAAAGAATATAAGGGCGACGGCAGCAGTGTCCTTTAACCAGACAGCGAAAAGGGTGGAAACTTCACGCAATAAGGCCATTGTAAGGATGGAGTCTGCATTGGCCCTTTGGATCAATGACTGCAGGAAGAAGAATATCCCACTGGATACCAACGTTATCCGTGAGAAGGCCAGGCAGCTTTACGCCAAGTTTGCTGAAGGCGCTGGCGACGACGACCCCGAATCCGAACCATCGACCGCATCTCCCACCAAACCAACCAAATTCGATGCCAGCAAGGGCTGGTTTGAAAAATTTCAAAAACGATTTAAGCTAAAGAGCGTGGTCCTGCATGGAGAAGCTGCTTCTGCTGATAAAGCCGCCGCCGAGGGGTACGTGAACGAGACGTTCAGGACGATCATCGAGGAAGGGGGTTATAAGCCTGAACAAGTTTTTAATATGGATGAGACAGCCTTATTTTGGAAACGGATGCCGTCTCGCACTTTCATCATGATCGAGGAAGCCAGAGCCCCTGGATTTAAGGCCCACAAAGATCGGGTGACTTTAGTAATGTGTGGGAATGCTGCGGGCTTTATGATAAAGCCTGGTCTTATTTATAAGTCCAAAAACCCAAGGGTCCTCAAAAACAAAAATAAGAACCTGCTGCCAGTGTATTGGATGCACAACCAGAAGTCCTGGATTACGAAACTCCTCACATCGGATTGGTTCCACCAGTGCTTCATTCCCGAGGTCAAGCTTTATCTCGCAGAAAAAGGACCCGAGTTCAAAGTGCTGTTGCTCATGGATAATGCAGGAGGTCACGCGCTCGACCTGTCGTATGATGGCGTACAAATAGAGTTCTTACCGCCAAACACCCTGGTGTTGTTTACCAGGCACTCTGCAGTTTAAACCCTGGTGTTGGGCTAGCGGCTAGGGTGCCGGCTTAGGATCCTAGAATCCTGGGTTCGAATCCCGGTCGATTGCTGAAGTAACGTCAGGGGGGTTGACTCAGCCTGTCATCCTTCCGAGGTCGGCTAATTGAGTACCAGTTCACTGGTAATTCCCTATGTGTCGCAAGAGGCGACTAACAGGGTTGGCGGCAGGAAGGGCATCCGGCCGTAAAACATTGTTTCAAAAAGGGGACCAACAAAAACAACAACAACCACGGTGCCCGAAAAAGGCCAACCCCTGCTTTGCGGGGAAAAATTGCCTCTAAAGGTGGTTATTTTTTTATATTATAAACACCACATCGCTGATACAGCCCATGGATCAAGGCGTCATTCGCGCATTTAAGGCACTTTATACGCGAAACACCCTGCAGCACCTGGTCGAGGCTATGGAGTCGGACGAAAACTTCTCGCTGAAGGCGTACTGGCGTGAGTACACCATTGCAACGTGTCTGCAAAATATTCAGATGGCCATAAAGGAGATGAAGACAGAAACTTTGAATGCCTGCTGGAAAAAATTGTGGCCAGAAGTAGTCCACGATTACGTGTACAAGGGTTTCTCTCCTGACGAAGTCCACCACTCTGCAGTAGATAAGGCAGTGAAGCTGGCAAAATTACTAGGAGATGGCTTCAACGATATGACTCCCGATAACGTTGAGGAACTGCTCGAGACCCACTCAGATCTGTTAACGGACGAAGACCTGGCGGAGATGACGAAGTCAGCAAGTGAGGAAGAAGAAGAGGAAGAAGAGGGTCCAGGGGATGAAGACGAAGAAGGCCTATCACTGGAACGCCTCACAACCCTAGTGAGAATGGCAAAATAACTTAAGGAAAGGGCTGAAGAATGGGACCCCCAGATGATTCGTTCGTTGAAGTTCAGAAATGTAATCGACGGAGGCATTGAAGTCTATAAAAACCTCCTCGCCCAGAAGAAAAGGCAGCGCCAGCAACTGCCCATCACTATGTTCCTCACCCGAAAAAAGAAAGAAGACACGCCTACGTCTTCAGCACGAAAAGAAGTTCCGGACGACGACGAAGATACTGCACCACCTGACGAGGCGCCTGCTGAAGTGGCGCCTTCAGAAGAGCTGTAATGCTCTTCTTTGCTGTGCAGTACAGTAAAAACTATTATTGATATACTTACCCAGTATCTATTACAGTATTTTCAAATATACTTTACAGCTATATATACACGTACAAATATTTTTCTAATACGTAAGGATGGGTCTCAAAAGTGTGTTTAAGAGTGTAGAAAGGGTTTATAAGAGCGTGGGAAAGGTTTATAAGAGTATGGGGAGGGTTTTTAAAGGCTTAAAATATATAAAAATAATAAAATTAATATATGGTTTCTACTTCGCGGATTTTCACCTATCACGGGGGGTTCTGGAACGTAACCCCCGCGATAAACGAGGGATGACTATATATATATATATATATATATATTGTTGCAGTTTTTAGAACCTTCACATGAAATTTAGTATTAAATTTCCTTATAAATAACCCCTGTGACATTTCCCCTTAATTGGCTGTTAATTGAAATAATCGCACCTTAGCTAGTCCATGTACAAGCACGTAGCAAATCGTAGGACCTCTCTATAGTTATATCGTTATTCTGTGTTTCAGTTAAGGCTATGTTCCCACTAGTCGATCTTACGTTGCACCAAATCAAATAAGATAGATCCCCTTTTCAATAGCCCCAAAACTACATTGCCAGCAGCGTTCGCCTACATTGCCAGCAGCATTCGCCTCCATTACGCACGCGGTCCTCTTGGAGAAGAAGGGGGGAGGAGTCAGCCAAGCGCCAGGAACAAGGCGTGGCTCTGCCAGCGCCTCATCAAGGGGCGGGACCGGTGAGCCCTCGCGACCAACCAAGGCCGAGGCGAGCTCACCGGTGGGCGTTTCCAAAAGGCAGGCGGCTTGATCACACCAGGCGCAATATAAGCGCACACGCAAGCCTATTCAAGAGAGATGCGTGATCCAGCTGAACCGGAGAAGAGAGAAAAACGTGAGGGGGTGCTGATATTGCGGCAATAAACCGAGACCCTCTGGGGCCCTATTGTCGCCGGTTGTGAAGACGCAGAGCTGCCGGCTGCTGTTCGCTCCGAGCACGGAGCGTGAACTTCAATGCTTACCGCTGCCTGGATCCTTCTCCCCCTGACGCATCCTTACCATCGGCCTGGACCATTCGCTCCCTGAGCCATTCCTGCCTGCAATTTGCCTTTGTCGTGTAAGTCCGTGGTCTGTCCTTTGTGTTGTCTGGGTATAAGTTAAGTTTGTTTAAGGAATTGCTCTGTGTCCTTCTGCTCCTTCCATTTCTTGTATATTCTCGCCCCTTTCATTTCCTCTTGTAGATAGAAGCCAAACAGTTCAATGTTGGTTTCATCAGACCACAGAATCTTGTTTCTCACAGTCTGAGAGTCCTTTAGGTGCTTTTTTGCAAACTCCAAGCGGGCTTTCATGTGTCTTTCACTGAGGAGAGGCTTCCGTCTGCCCACTCTGCCATAAAGCCCAGATCGGTGGAGTGTTGCAGTGATGGTTGTCCTTCTGGAAGTTTCTCCCATCTCCACACTGGATCTCTGGAGCTCAGCCAGAGTGACTATCGGGTTCTTGGTCACCTCTCTTACCAAGGCCCTTCTCCCCCGATTGCTCAGTTTGGCCAGGCGGCCAGCTCTAGGAAGAGTCCTGGTTGTTCCAAACTTCTTCCATTTAAGAATTATGGAGGCCACTGTGCTCTTGGGAACCTTCAATGCAGCAGAACCTTTTTTGTAGGCTTCCCCAGATCTGTGCCTCGACACAATCCTGTCTCTGAGCTCTGCAGGCAGTTCCTTCGACCTCATGGCTTGGTTTTTGTTCTGATATGCATTGTCAGCTGAGACCTTACATAGACAGGCGTGTGCCTTTCCAAATAATGTCCAATCAATTGAATTTAACACAGGTGGACTCCAATCAAGGTGTAGAAACATCTCAAAGATGATCAAGAGAAATGGGAGGCACTTGAGCTAAATTTCAAGTGTCATAGCAAAGGGTCTGAATACTTATGTCAATGTGATATTTCAGTTTTTTCTTTTTAATAAATTTGCAAAACTTTCTAAAATCCTGTTTTCTCTTCGTCATTATGGGGTATTGAGTGTAGATTGATGAGGGAAAAAATGAATTTAAACGATTTCAGCATGAGGCTGCAACATAACAAAATGTGAAAAAAGTGAAGGGGTCTGAATATTTTCTGAATGCACTGTAAAACCCCATAATGTCAAGGTGTAATTTTTTTTTAAACTTTTACAAAATAATTAAAAATGAAATGCAGAAATATCTAATTTACATAAGTATTCAACCACCTGAGTCAATACTTGGTAGAAGCGCTTTTGGCAGTGATTACAGCCTCGAGTCTTCTTGGGTGTGTCTGTATCAGCTTTGCACATCCAGATTTGGGGAGTTCCTCCCATTCTTCCTTGCAGATTTGCTCAAGCTCTGTAAAGTTGGATGAGGAACGTCGATGAACAGCAATCTTCAAGTCTTTCCACAGATTCTCAATGGGATTCACGTCTGGGCTTTCGCTGGGCCACTCAAGGACTTTCATGTTCTTGTCATTCCAGTGTTGCTTTGGCTGTATGCTTGGGGTCATTGTCCTGTTGGAACATAAATATTCGCCACAGTCTAAGGTCCTTTGTACTCTGAAGCAGGTTCTCCTCAAGGATTTGCCAGTATTTGGCTCCATTCATTGCTCCCTATATCCTTACAAGTCTCACAGTCCCTGCGACTGAAAAGCATCCCCATAGCATGATGCTGCCATCACCATGCTTCACAGTAGGGATGGTATTAGATGGGTGACGGAGCGCTTTGCATTCAGGGCACAGAATTTATTTGTATCGTCAGACCACAGAATATTTAGCCTCATGCTCTCAGTGTCGTTCACGTGCCTTTTTGTCACCGGTGGGGGGGGGGGGGGGAGGGGGGGTTGGGGAAGGGGGTGACAGGGGTGCTATCATGTGCCTTTTTTCTCAGGAGTGGCTTCCATCTGGCCATTCTCCCATAAAGCCTCGAATTATGAAGTGCTGCAGAGACTGCTGTCCTTCCGCCAGCTGCAGAATGAATGACTGCCAGGTGTAGAATGCTTATTGAGTCAGACATTTCAGCTTTTCATTTTTAGTTGATTTGTAAAAAAATTCTAAAATATAACATCCCATTTTGTCATTATGGGGTATTATGTGTAGATCGGTGACATAAAAAATCTCAGTTTAATCTATTTTAAATTAAAGCTGTAACACAACAAAATGTGAAAAAGGTCACGAGGTGTAAATACTTTCTGAAGGCATTTGTATGTATTTACATCAATGTGAGTATATATTTTTTGTTTTTGTATACAAGATCAAGGCTCGTGCAAGAGCTAACATTAATCACAAAAAGACAAACTGACACATAAAACATAAAATAAGGGAGCGGGAGACAAGATGGGGAGAGAGAGGGAAGCACACAAGTACAACAGCAGAGAACAGGGACATCGGGAGATCTGTGGGAGGGAGAGGGTTTGGGGGGAGGAGGCAGGGGAAGGGGGAGGGAGGGGGTGGGAGAGGTATAAAACACATGAACACTGCCAGGACTTCCAGGAAAGAAGTCGGTATTTCAAAAAGGTGGATCTGGGGTGAATTAACGGGGGTAGAAAAGATCAAGGTTTTGGATGGGGGAAGACAAGAGATGGTGGTTAACAGCTGTTTTAAAGACCTGGAGGGAGGAGTGGGATTGAAGAGAGTGAGGGAGTTTGTTCCAGAGGCGGGAGAAAAGGGGAATGAAAGAGTGAAGGTGAATAGAGAGTAAGCCATTACATTAATTAGCCTGCCATTACACTATGCCAATGCACCTGAAGGAGAGCCAATTGTGTGGCAATTGTGTATCAAAATGTAATGAAATCATGTTTCACACACGTGAATTTTGCGGTAATACAGGCAACAATAACTGACCAACAACAACATGCATTTTAAGGCCATTCCCCCTGCTAGAGCGGGGGTTAGCCTTGCGGGCCCCATGACAATCTTCTCCGTTTTGCCCTATTTTCTGCATCTCTCCTTGTTAACCCCCTTGCCCGCATTTCTTCTTCCACCATCTTTAGCCAGGTCTTTCTCGGTCTTCCCTGTCCTCTACTTCCTTCTACATTCATTTCCATCACTCTTCTCAACCAGCCACTTTCATCCTTCCTCAACACATGACCAAACCATCTCAACCTTTTTCTCTTCACAGCATCAATCACAGGCACTATTCCCATCATGTTTCGCAATTCATCATTTGTCTTCCGCTCTCTCAACGATACTCGACACATCCACCGAACCATTCGCATTTCCACCCTTTCCAGCCTTCGTTGCTGCTCTCCGTTCATTACCCATGTCTCGCTCCCATAAATCATAACACTTCTCACACATGCAGCATACACACCTTTCCCTTCAGCTTCAACGACACTCCCCTCCTCGTCAGCACGCCACTCAGTTCCCGAAACCTCTTCCATGCACATCTCACTCTCGCAACCGTTGCTGAGTCTGATCCACCTTCTCCATTCAGCATGTTTCCTAGGTAACCTTTGTGTCCCGGAGGTCCCCCCCTATCTCGCCTACGCACCAGCAGGTAGTCAACGGTTGTCGTCGACCCACCTGACGTGTATGTAACAAGCTCATTATCCTCTTTCTGGAACTGAGTATTACAAATCAGCAAACTCCAAAATCCTTTCACCTTCTCCATTTCTCACACCATATCCGAAACCCCCATGAACTCCCCCAAAACCGTCCATACTCCTTCCCACATGTCCATTTAGGTCTCCTCCTACCACAACAACCTTTCTCATCTTTCACGTTTTCCATCAGCTTCTCTATCGCACACCAGAACTTGTCCTTCTCTACATCGCTTCGACCAACCTGCGGAGCATATCCCGAGATGACGTTCACCAAGAGCTTTCCCATCATCATTTTCACCATCATCAACCTATCACTCACTCTAGTCACACTCACCACACTGTCTACAAACTCCTCAGAAAACAGGACACCAACACCATTCACGCCCTCCGGGCACCCTTGCCACACAAACTTGTATTTCTGTCCCTGCCTACCCTTCACCATTTTCACACCACTTCCCTTCCATCTCGTCTCTTGCACACAACATATGTCCACTCTTCTTGTGACCAATACTTCCACCACTTCTCCTGATCTCCCTGTCATTGTCCCTACATCCCATGTCCCAAACCTCACAAACCGATCTCCACTTCGGGCATCAGACGTTTCGTCGTCATAAATGGAGTGATTTCCACCCTTGCTTCGATCGGGTTCCCCACCTTGAGTTTTGACGAGAGGGAGTGGGGTCCCCCACGGGGTACTTCGGGCTGTACCCTGCCCATATGTAGTTGTAATTGTCATGGTTCTCTTTTTGAGGCAATGTTTTTATGGCCGGATGCCCTTCCTGACGCCAACCCTTTTCGTCGCCTCTTACGACACGCAGGGATACGGTGTACCTATTCTAAACAGGGGTACACACCACACCGCAACAATAACTGACCATATCTAGGAAATCCAAATTGGAGCAGTTGTTGGGGAAGCTGGCTATACCAACGGCTTGCTATGTTATAAAGGAGTCCGATGTAAAGGGATGCAACAGCCGATGTAAACGTGCTGCGGAGCCGCTATCACATCGTAGGGCATATTGCAAGCTGTAGGTATTAAAGTCAAAACGTGAAGTCAATGGAGAGTGAAATTTGTTGTTTTGCTGGAGTCTTGCGATGCATGAGGACCAAACCTAATAACGATTGCTGTATGTCACCACGTTTGTGGCAAGTTCACCATCGGCTTGCGAAAGAGAAATTGAACAATACATCATGTGCCGTGAAAGTGTGATTTGCGTTTTGTGTGGAAATCTCACGTCCAGTGTGGCGATCGGCCCCCCAGCCAGCGATGTCGCAGTTGGTGCCAGCTTTGAGGTCTTCCTCCACTGCAGGTAGGCACACCAGGCGTACGTAGGTCGTCTCCTTCACACATTGGCCATTCTTTGGCGTCAGCTTCATCAATGCTGAAAAAGGCAACGCGATGGGCTTAGTGTCCTGGGGACTGATTCTGAGAGCGTCAGATAAGGGCAATGTCATGAAAACTGATGTTCTCACATGTCACGTGCATGGAGTGTTCTACGTAGCGTTGTTTGTGACGTGTGAGATGACGTGCACGTGACAGATTTGTGGCCCGACTTCATGATTCAGCACGAGGCGTGTGCTGTGCAAGTATTTGAAATAATTATGGAAACACACACAAGCTATGCAGAAGTAATGAGTAATTGGCATCCAGGTGCATTGCTATTTGCTGTGTCATCCCTTATGGTTTATATCCAGCATGAGACCCTGTTTTCATGATTCCAGACACTTTATCAATGTAGAACTGTGGAATGTGGTTCAAAATGTCCTGAAGCACGTTCCACAATTCATCCGACATGTTTAGTTGTTGTTTGACTTTCTCAGTATCCATCTAACCCCACATAGCCTCAATGATGTGCAGGTGAAGGAACCTTTGTGCAGGTAAAGGCATATTTGAGCGTTCCATCGCCCTCTTTATATTTCAGACTAGAAAAGGTACCGGTGTTTCCAGGCAACGTCGAGTCCACCCTCCCACGCCTTCCCCATCCCAACCCTACCTCCTCCCACCCCACCCCCTCCCTCTGGACTCCCACCCCACCCCTTTCCCTCCCTCCTCCCACTGGACTACCCCACCCTCTCTCCAGACTCCATCCCCTTTCCCTCCCTCATCCCACCTTTTCCCCTGCCTCCTCCAACCTCACCCCCTCCCTCTGGACTCCCACCTCCCTCCATCTGTACTCTCATCCCCCCTCCCTTCTCACTCCCACCGTACCTCTTTCTCCTTCTACCTTTCCCACCCTCCCCTTCCTTTTCCCACCACTTTCTCTCTCTCTCCTTTTTCCACCCCAACCCTCCGCACTCCCACCCTACCCTTTACCCACCCTCTCCCTCCAGACTCCCACCCCGCCCCTTCCACTCCCTCCCTCCTCACACCCTTTGCAAAAAGGAAATTGGGGTCCTCCCCCACCCTCCTGAACCATTCAATTTAAAACCAGCACCCCGAGTACAACCACTGGTTTCAACTCATTCCATCCAGCAGTTTGGGATTGCATATAAGTAAAACAGACACTTCTCAAATGATATATGGTATGATTGATATAGTCTTAATAGAAACGCACATCTGCAGTTACCCTCCCCAATTCTATACCTGAAGGCTCACCTCCATTCCTTCACCCCTCTACTCTCTCCTCTTGGAACTGACTCCCTGTCCCACTTGTGGCCCTTTCCCCAGTCTTTCGGAGTGCTGCCCATCGTCACCTCATGCTTTCCCATTCCTATCCCTGCTGTCTTCTACCCTTACTGATCCCCCCCTTTTCCCTGCCACCCACAATTTTCTTTCTGCCACTCTTCTTAAGTAATGTGCAACGTCTTAGTCTCCCTGTTTCCCTCCTGATCCCCTGTCATTTAGTTCTTCCACCATCCTCAGACAGAAAAAGAGGACACGCCAAAGCCTGGGTGGAGATGACAAGAGAAACACGCAGGATTTCAATGAGACACATAATTAAGGATGTGATGAGGGAATTCTATCAAGATCTTTACTGTATTTGTTTTTCATCGACGAGTCCAAGGCATTAGACTGTGTACGACATGAAGGGTACAATCGGTACTTGATATGGGATTTCCAACACACATTAAGGACCTGATGTGATCTTCGTACAGCGACCAACAATCGACGGTCCATTGATAGTGGAGATGGGGACTGGTTTAGTATTGGCCAAGGAGTTGGATGGGCCTACGTCTCATTCCCTTACCGATTTAACATGCACACTAAAAATGTCTTGCAAAAATACACTCTAAGAGTATCAGGGTGGTACTAATGTCTAAGATGAATCAATCACTTGTGGACAAAGGTGAATCACTTGTATTTCGCAGAAGATGCAACATGTCAGAATGAACAACTATCGGGGACGCCTCTTCATGGTATTTTTCCAAGTATTTTCAGATTCCTTAAAAGCAATGTGAGCCGTTTCATGCTACAATCCTTATCTGACACACACACACACACACACACACACACACACACACACACACACACACTCATTGACACACACACATACACACACTCGTTCATTGACACACATACACACTCACTCATTGACACACACACACACACACACACACACACACACACACACACACATACATACTCACTCATTGACACACACACACTCATTGACTGACACACACATACACACACTCGCTCATTGACACACACACACACATACACACTCACTCATTGCCTGACACACACACACACTCACACACACGCACACACACATACACACACTCATTGACACACACACATACATACTCACTCATTGACACACACACACACAAACACACACACTCATTGACTGGTACACACACACACACACACACACACACACATACACACACACTCCTGATGAAACACCCTGGTTGCAACCCCCATGGACCTAATCACCTGCTTATTACAAATCACCTGTGCATACACACCGAGCATCCTGGGGCGATTACGTCATTTAGAAAGTCGCTTGTTCTCTCTTAAGATCCCTGGCAAGAGAAACTTAAATCGGTATTACGTGCGATAAGGAAAGGACCCTTGAAGGTTTGTGACAAGTACTTTCATGATGATGTAGTTGTGATGATTAAAATGACTATTGCAGCACTACAGCTTCACTTCTAAATGCGCCAGTAATCGATCCATGTTGCTCTGAAAGGAGGTGGCCAGGTTTTGTGGGTTTGCACCGATGTCATTGTGGGGATGATCTCGTGACGAGTCTTCGTGTGACACCAGCCTCTCCACATCAAAAATCTGTTCCCCTTCGTCCTTCTTGTCCAGCTGGTGCTCGCCCAGCACCACGCGAAGGTCACTTGGCTGCCGGCTGTCGGAAGTGGGTCGGGGCATAGGAGTGAATGTTACCAATCTTCTTTAACCTTAAAGAAACAAACAGATTGGCCATTGATTATAAAAGAAGGAATACCTCCAATGAAGTAGGTGTGACACATTCCCAGCAGTTGTCAAAGCAGGAATTTGCAATATGCCGCATAACTCGCCTACCCTTCGCAAAAGACAACCAGGGATCCTGAACAACCACCAACTAATGCCATCAGATGGGACACCCATTTTAACATCCATCCAGCGATAGTCTTTCGCTACCACCAATCCGACGGTTTATAGTCGGGTCCGGAACGGAATGCAGACGACACCTAAAAAGGAAGTGTACTACCTCCAAGTACTAGCAAAGCTTAACTAATTCACTCACAGTGAACAGCTCTGGATCGGTACAAATATACTGTAAGCTGATTGGCTTCCTTTGACAAAGTATCTTTTTTTCCAACTCTCTTTTAGAAATTGTGAGGAAGAAGAGTCTGTATGATTTTAAAATGTGGAAGGGTCATTCAGGTTAAAAGATGAAACCACACGCACGCACACACATTCATCAACTGCGCACCAGAAAAGTAGCGGTTTCGACCCATTAAGCTGAGAACGTAGGACCTTTCGGTGGTTCACAGTAGCTAAGACTACAACACCTGGCCTGTTATCAAGATAGAAACATCTCAAGGGGTCACTCTGTCAAACAGTTGAGCTTCTTCTCAAGATGATATAATTTGAGTTATAGTTGGAAGTCACATGATTGGGGTCAGTTGAGATTATGTTCATAAAGAAAAAGCAGAATACATGGGAATGAAAGAAAACAAAGTGGTAATGCTGAATGAAACAATAATAACACTAAAACCATCATTCTCAACTACAATATCATTATAACAACTACATTATACTATTAACACAAGTATAAAGCAAATTGGTATTAAAACAATGACTTACACAATACAGACTGACAGATAAAGGATGAATATTAACGAACATCCTCTCTTTTCCCATGTCCAAGGTCAAAGAAGACACTGTGGCTGATATTTCTGGATCTCTCCCACTTCATTTAGCAATCCAGACCAGGAAACCCAACATCCTTCTGGAATCTAACCATCGAATGTGCAGTGACACTGTCTACCGTCCGCATCAGGACCTATTGCTCATGAACACTCGGAATCCAGGTTCGTATCCCACATACTCCATGGACGATTTCTCCATCTACTGATGACCTTTATATACAAGCACCAAAATAAATAAATAAAACATTTTAACGAAAATCTCTACATCCAACTTCCATAAACTGGGGATTGGTCAGAGGTATCGTACAGTACTTGCTTTTGAGCTGTCAATTCTAGGTCTGAATTCCTGACCTGACTATAAACTGTCACCTTGGTACTTTATCGGCGCACAGTTGCATCGTCGTCCATTGGATGGGACAAGTTTAGGGTCCCATCTGCTCGCATTTGCTAGTTGACGTCAAATATCTCACGGTGGCTCTTACAAGAGAAGGCTATTGTGTGCTGGCACCCTGGCCAAATTCCAAATTCCTGCCCTAAACCACAGGGGGCACTTCATTAGTGGCATCGCCACACACAAGTGATGCCATTAGGAGTCAGGTTTTGCATATGAATGAATGGATTCCACTTCCACTGCGGAACAACCCTGCTCTTGACATTCTGCTTGTAGACCCTCGTAACGAATTTTCTTTCCTTCATGGGCTACGCCGAACCCGTCTTTCCAAGGTGCAGCCAATCCGACCAGAATGATCTTTTCCTTTCTGGAGCCAACTCATCGAGTTGTTATGGACACATCAGGCCCACCAATTGGTTGTAACTACATCTGTTGAGAAAATCCGTCCTGCAACACAAATCCTTCAACCTTCCAAAATCTGACTATGGTGAAAAGTGCAATGTCCTCATACCGTCACCAAACCGTCCCTGTTTCAGGTGTCCCTGAAATTTCCATCTACGCTGGTTGGTGATGGCGGAACTTAATGCAAAACCTGTCTGTGCAACAGCAGGGGGTACAAAAGGTCATGGTTTTGGATGGGGGGGGGGGGGGGTGATCTGACATGGTGGTGAATAGCTGTCCTGAAGACCGTACACACATGGGATAAGGTTGAGCACCGGCTGCGTTTTCCTGGATCATAGCAATAACCGAGAAGATTATTCAGAAACCATAACGTCGATCCAAAATAAAAACCATATATTGGAAAAGTATGCAAGTCCAACAAATGACGAGACAAATTCAGAGGTTTTCTTGACGAAGATGTCTGTTGTGGCATTGTTCTAACACGACGACTTTGGAATGGGATTGCTGGAAACTTCATGTGATGTAGGGCTCAAGGCCTGTCAATAATTACATTCAATGATGGCACAATGGAATGAATGTTTCAAAAGGTCAATAATGTGTTCAAGCACAATTAGAATGAATGATATGCTGCAACCCTCCTTCCCATCCCCTGAAAAAGCCTCCGGAGATAATCCAAAGGGAGTCGTTGCCATTCCTGGTGCAAAGCAGTCACCAACTGCGTCAGAGTCTGCACAGGAGGCTCCATTTTCTTAATTTGACCTACACCCAAGGAATGTCCCAAATGCACTCAATTGGATATAAATGAGGACGACATTCTGGTCAGCGCGATGTGGTGATGACATCGTTTCGCCAAGATGTCGGTAGCTGCATGAGAACAGTGGTGGCTGGCATTGTCAGCCATTGATACAGGTCTTGTGGGAAGTGGGTGGTTATCAAAATGTGGAACAACACGATCCAAAACGTCCCTATGGTACCTTTCACCTGTCAGGTTTTGGTGTACAAATGCCAAGTCTACCAACAGTCGCATGCAGAAGAAATTTACTCTCATCAGACCAATGGATCTCCATGATGGGATATTCGAGTCGACGTTCGGGGCATCATGCCAAGCAGGTTGCTTTGTGTTCTGGGGTGAGAAGAGGGCGTCTCCCAGCTTCGATACCTGCAACACTAAGCCGGTTCCAGACAGTTCTTGTGGATAACCTCCAAATAACCCTAACCCTAACCCCAACCCTAACCCCAACCCTAACCCCAACCCTAACCCTAACCCCAACCCTAACCCCAACCCTAACCCTAATCCTAACCCTAACAACGCGTCTCCTAGCTTCGTAACCTGCAACACGTAGCCGGTTCCAGACAGTTCTTGTGGATAACCTCCAAATAACCCTAACCCTAACCCCAACCCCAACCCTAACCCTAACCCTAACCCTAACCCTAACCCTAACCCTAACCCTAACCCAAACACAACACTAAGTGTGCCAAAAGGAATACGCCTGACAAGTCTGATCAGAGCTGCATTTCCTCTGTTGGAGGTCACCCTGGGTCATCCTGACCGATGTCTGACTTTAACATAATTTGTTTGTTGATGACATTGATGTTTGTGCACCAACCCGCTGACAAGTCCAGTGGAAACCAAGTTGACATCCAATTTTAGTACGAGACATCCCAGCATTGTTCATCCCAATGATTTACCATCTTTGGGCTTCACCAAGTCTTCTACGGGCCATAACAACACAATCCGCGAAGGCAAGTACACAACAATACCGTTACCTTCTCTAAACGTTGACCAGGTCAAAGTGTTTTATAAAGTTGAAACCCCTATATAAAGTGACCAGCTCATGCTCATGCTGGGTAAAATTGCCCTGGCCTCGTGATGAATGGAAAACAGCCTGTGCGTGAAGGCTCCTTTCATTTATATTTGAAAGACATTTTGAATTAAATATTTTTTGCAAACAGAACTATTTTTTAGGCATGATTAACTTCTTTCCACTGTATATAAAGGAATCTGCATAAGTCTAGTACTTCCATTAAGTAAGGCCTGTAATAGCAGGGGAGGAACATGTCGGAATCGTGCACTTTGTGACACCTTTTTGAAATTTGGCACGATGTTTGGGCCTGGCACGGGATTTTCAAAAACCACTGGCTACAAGTTGGCGCACCCCCCTGGTGGCCGGTAGCTGCAAACTTCAAAATGGCCGCCAATAGGTACGAAACGGACAATATCTCAGCTTTGACTGATCGTATATCTAAGTGTAATACCACCTTTTCCTTTCGAGTACAGATAATCCATTTTTAAAGAGTATTTTAGGATTTGAGGTTTCAAAAATCACATTTCAAATGACTCATGGGGTCCAGGTTGTTGACAGCACTTGTCATAGGCACGTCTTCTCAGTATTTCAAGCCAAGCCAATGTAAGAAGGTATGCCTGACGTGTCCTTTTCACGTGTTTTCCACCAAGCAGAGACGCTGCCACTCCAGGAGTAAATATCTTTGCCAGGTGGAACATTCGCTCCCAGACAGAACCTCCTAATAATTTGCCTCCAGCTTCTTGTGCGCACATTTCCAGATGCAGAAAGCCAATCATGCAGACCATGTGTTGTTCGCCTAGCTCCTCTGGGAAAAACATCTGACATCTTTTCTGGCGGGCATACAAGGGGCAGTCACCTTCGAGGACTGGTATTTGTCCAGGATTTACAAAAGCAATAGCTTTCTTGACGACAAGCATGGCATGTTTCTGCATACTCAGCGTGTCGGCCTTTTCATCGCTGAATACAGGGAATACAGGAAATTTTTCAAAAACCACTGGCTACGAGTTGGCACACCCCTTCCTGGAGGTGAGAGGCGATTTAGTTTATTATTGATATTTCCTCTGTAACCATTAAATTGATCTGAAATCCTAAAATACTCTTTAAAAATGGATTATCTGTACTCGAAAACATGGAAAAGTGGTATTACACTTAGACCCCCTTTACACAGGGCTGCGACCTTTGTGCCACCTTTGAACGACCAGAAAATGGCCAGGACGCTCAATGGTCGCCTAAACCCAGAAAATCCTGTTTCTATGTAACTGCTCCAGCGATCCTTGTGCCTCCCTTAAACCACCAAAAATGCAATTTTCGGGCATTTTCATGGCGATCTACGAGCGACCTGTGCGTCCACTGCGCCACCTGCCTGCTTCCACTGTGCAACCTATGGCAACCAACGCGATTAGAAGCTACATAGGCGACCCCCGAGCAATGTTTGGGCAACCATTGAGCCTCCTCTGTGCCTCCTCTGTGCCATCATCGGCGACCAACGGAAACTAACGGCGACCACTGTGCGACCATTCAGCCATGCTTCTGCCTCCTAGGCGACCCTTGAGCATTGTTTGGGCGACCCCTGGCGACTGCTGGACAACCTGGAGTGCCTGGGTATATATATGCCCTGATTCTGGCGCTTTTCCATCAGTTTAATCCTAGCTGCCAAAGTGAGAACATCTCCAGAAGATAAAGATTTTGGGATGAACAACCAACTCCTCTTGCATACTGCCATCTTACAAGGTCACCAAGCACTGCTGGTGAACCAGATGGCCATTGCTGTCCTTAGACGAAGGATGAACAGGCACAGAAGAAGGAGACCACGAACCTGGTGGGTCCGCCCCTGGCTGACACAACAGAGAAGGTTACAATTCGGGGACTACAGCCAACTGATGCAAGAACTGCAGCTAGAAGATGAAGGGTCCTTCTACAATTACTTTCGAATGGAGCCAGCGATGTTCGATGAACTCATCCAAAGGGTTGGCCCAAGAATTATGAAACAAAATACCAATTGGAGAGCAAGTTTGGAGCCTGGTCTGAAGCTAGCTGCAACCCTCAGGTTCCTTGCTACTGGGGACAAGTACCCGACCCTCCAGTACCAGTATCGTGTGTCACATAGCACTATCTCTATCTTTGTGCCAGAAGTTTGCAGAGCAATCCGAGAAGAGTATAAGAATGAAGTTGTCCAATGCCCAAGAAACCCCCAAGAGTGGCAGACTGTTACAGATGACTTTAAGAACCGGTGGAATGTGCCTCATGCATGTGGTACCATTGATGGAAAACATGTAGCAGTGCGATGTCCTCCCAACACAGGCAGCCTCTACCACAATTACAAGGTGTTTTTCTCTGTGGTCCTGCTTGCGTTGGTGGATGCCAACTACAAATTTCTATGGTGTGATGTTGGTGGCCTTGGTACGATGTCTGACTGCCAGATATTCAATGAGGACCTATATGATGAAGCCATACTCTTCCAGGGGACTCACCAAGGAGCAGCGGATCTTCAATTATCGTATATCTCGTGGCCGACGTGTGGTGGAGAATGCATTCGGCATTCTAGCTCAGCGATTTCAAGCCCTCCTTTCAACGATGCAGCTGTTGCCTGAAGCTGTCCGGGATGTGGTTGAAGCATGCATCTGTCTTCACAATGTAATGTGCGAGAGATATCCAGCCCTACAGAATGCTGCACTTGATAAAGAAGACTTTCTTGAGTCGAGTTGTTCACCATTCACTGCAAACACAATGAACCACTGCAGGTACCAGCCCTCTATTTATAGGCAGGCTGAGGAGGCACTACAGGTGGCTCAAAGGAGGCAGAAGGGAGGCAAAAGCTTTGCCATGGTGGCTCAAGGGTTGCCGTGGTCGCCGAATGGAGGCACAGCGGTCGCCACAGTCATCGTTCAATGCACGCTATTGGTCGCCCAAAGGAGGCACAAGGGAGGCAGAAGCATCGCCCAGATTGACAGGAAAATTTGCAGCAGAACGCATCTATTACCTGGCGACCATTGGGCGACCACTGTGCCTCCATTCTGCAACTACGGCAATGCTTGTGCCTCCCTTCTGCCTCCTTTGAGCCACCTTTGAGCAACCAACCTCCTCGGCGACCTTTGTGCGACTGTTTTGAACATGTTCAAAAATTTATGGCGTCCATGGCGATGTCTGACCCTCCTGTGTACCACCTTTGAACGACCTAGGCAACCATTCTGCCTCCTTTGAGCCTCCAACGGCGACCTGGCAAATTTTATGGTCGCACAAGGGAGGCACAAAGGTCACCATCCTGTGTAAAGGCCCCATTAGATATATGATCAGTAGTAACCGAGATATTGTCCGTTTTGTACCTATTGGCGGCCATTTAGAATTTTGCAGCTTCCGGCCATCAGAGGAGTGTGCCAACTTGTAGCGAGTGGTTTTTGAAAATTTTATGACCTGCCCTATCATCATGCCAAATTTCAAAAAGGTGTCACAAAGTGCACGATTCTTGTGTTTTATGACATGTTCCTCCCCCGCTATATCCTGTTCCATCACTGTCACATCAGCCTGGTGTTGGATAAACGATCAAGGTAGGCTTAAGATTTTATGGTCTTGAGTTTGAGCCCCTGTCGTGCTGTTGAAATACCACTCGATGGGTTGACTCAGCCCGTCTTCCTTCCAAGGTTGGCAAAACGAGTACCAGCTTACTGGTAACAGGAGCAATGCATAAGTGGCGCAGCTGCGCTTCCAGAAATGGTGCATCCAGCAACCACGGGTTGCATACGAAACAACAACAACACCTGTCACATTGTTGCAGATTCACAGATGATCCTGTTGCTGGCATTCAATCAAAACAGTCGTTTTCCTGTTCGCATTTACAGTCGGATCACAGCTGTAGGTCACAACTCCGACTAACTGCAGCGGTCGGCAAGGTAATCAAGTCAGACACTAGGATGCCAAAGCTTTCTGCATCTTATTATAATACACCAAACGTATATGGTTATGTCACTATGTTTGTCGCTATGTTTATATTTGACGAAAACGTCTTCTTCTTCTTCAAATAAAATTAACACCCTCTTCCCTCTTAATTGCATTAAGACTTCTGAGACGTCTCTGACCTTTGACGACCCTTTAATTCCCCCAAGACTCTTCAGACCACCAAGACCCCTGAAGACCCCCAAAGAACCAAAACACCCCAAAGACCCAAAACACCCCAAAGACCCAAAATACCCTTCAAGGCCCTGAGGCTCAAATAGACCCTGAATACACAAAATGCCCCAAAAACACAAAAGACCCCAAAGACCCAAAACACCCCGAAGACCCAAAACACCCCGAAGACCCAAAACACCCTGAAGACCCAAAACACCCCGAAGACCCAAAACACCCCAAAGACCCCGAAAACCCAAAACACCCCGAAGACCCAAAACACCCCGAAGACCCAAAACACCCCGAAGACCCAAAACACCCCGAAGACCCAAAACACCCCGAAGACCCAAAACACCCCGAAGACCCAAAACACCCCGAAGACCCAAAACACCCCGAAGACCCAAAACACCCCGAAGACCCAAAACACGCTGAAGACCCAAAACACCCAGAAGACCCAAAACACCCTGAAGACCCAAAACACCTCGAAGACCCAAAACACCCCGAGGACCCAAAACACCCCGAAGACCCAAAACACCCCGAAGACCAAAAATACCCTGAAGACCAAAAATACCCCGAAGACCAAAAATACCCCGAAGACCAAAAATACCCTGAAGACCCAACGACCCTTAAAGACCAAGAAGAACCAAAAGACCCTTAAGACCCAAAACACCTCAAAGACCCAAAATACCCTTAAAGGCCCAGAGGATCCAAAAGACCCTGAAGACCCAAAACACAATGAAGACCCAAAAGACACCAAAATGGTCAAATATGCCTACCCATCTGAAACGACGTGTGGTGAGGCACGCGGAGCACGCCGAGTCACGCTAGTAACACATATTAGCCAAGAGGACATCATCAAGCAATATTAAATGGTTGAAAAAAAAAAGACTAACTTCAGCACATCATTGTAATAAAAAGTGTTGTCCAATGGCGGCCACACAGAGTCAGGGTGTACCCTTTATACCAGAACAGTCTTTGAGAGATCCATTGGCTCATGCGCAGCTCCTGGTTTGTTCAAAGAACACAAAAAACTGCTGTCAGATCTTCAGATGAGCTCTACGAGGAGACTCCAGTACCTTTCAGAAGTCTCCACAACATGTCAACATATGATCTCCAATAGAACAGCGTTAGGTACATTGGTGGCTTGTTGGTGACCACACCACACTGGCATCCCAGAGGTTGTGGGTTCAAATGCACCTGATGGCAGCAGTATTAGGGATTTGGATTGTAAGCTTTAGGAATTTGAGTTAGTTTTAGGAGAACTGTCACTATTGGATTGTCAGTTTTAAAAAACCCAGCCTACTCATTAACGATCTTCAGCGTGGGATAATCTGCCTGCCCTACCTCTGCCTGGTCTATAATCTCATGTTACTCCTTACTGTGGTTGTCTCTTATTGGCTTCCATTGTTTCAGGAGGTCATTCTGAATGTCTGTAGGCTTCACCTTTCTCCTGTACTTACACAATCATCATCATAATCCCATAGCTATGATGTGGCCTTAATAACTTTACTGTCTCATTGACCTTTGTCTCTCAGTGAAGATTCAACTTTGTTGATGCTTCATATGGCGAATCATTGAGGAAATCATCATCATCGCACTAAAATACGCAATTTGGTGTCTGTCTGACCACAATACATTTGGTCGTTACTTATCCAATCCCAACCAATCTTAACAGAAGGTCTAAGGGTCACATGAAGGAGGTTGTAGTGACTTAATTTGACCCCCTCCCCATGGGGGTTGGCCGCTTTGGGAAAATCCGTGTTAACGTGTATATCTGTGTTAAGATAGCTTATCGTGGCATTTTTCCAAGGCCCCTTCTAATAACAAAAGTAACAAGAAAGAGCAATCAGAGATTGCAGACCCTCGCCAGGATGTGTTTTTTTTTTAGTGGTTTGTAAGGCTTTAGTGTTAAAACAAATATGGCAGCTCAACCACGTGACCGATGACGTCATCATAATTTTTTTTCTCCACTAATTTATCACTAGATGACGTTCAAGAAATTTCATCTTGATCGGATGAAGTTTTGTACTTGTCGAATTATGACGTCATAATGGAGGCACCTATGACATCATCATTAGCATATGTTATTCCCCATGGAGAGTGCTTTACAATGAGCCATGTCTCAATTTTTTTTCCGTGCAGCGCTTTCGGAGATAAAGAAGTGCAAAGTTTTTTGGTTTTTACAAGATGGCGCCCATACCATGTGACCTATGACGTCATCATTATTTTAAAATTCTACACGTGGAGGTGTGCCTATGGTGAAAATTTCCTGCCAATCGGACCAACAGTTGCAGAGAAAATCTTATTTATTCTGTGCGGACAAACAAACAAACAAATGAAAAATTGGTCAGAGACCAGGTCAGGACTTGCCGGAATGTACTTATCGACCATTTTGAACAAATATGGCGGCCGAACCACGTTACCGATGACGTCATCATTATTTGTTTTCTAAACTAATTTATTCCTTGATGATGCTCAAGAAATTTCATCTTGATCGGATGAAGTTTTGTACTTGTCGAATTATGACGTCATAATGGAGGCACCTATGACATCATCATTAACATATTTTATTCCCCATGGAGAGTTTTTTTACAATGAGCCATGACTCAATTTTTTCTATTCAGCACTTTCGGAGATATAGAGGTGCAAAGTTTTTCCGTTTTTCCAAGATGGCGGCCGAACCACGTGACCGATGACGTCATCATTATTATTTTTTTCTCCACCAATTTATGCCCACATGGCGCTCAAGAAATTGCATCTTGATTGGATGAAGTTTTGTACTTGTCGAATTATCGAATTATGACGTCATCATGGAGGCCTTGGGCCGGAAAAAAAAAAACCCCTCACCTTTAGAGGCCATTTTTCCCCGCAAGCGGGGAATATAGAGAGAATCACCCTTTTTCGGGCACCGTGGTTGTTGTTGTTTTTCGGTCCCCTTTTTGAAGCAATGTTTTACGGCCGGATGCCCTTCCTGCCGCCAACCCTGGGCCGAGAGAGTTAAAAATTGGGCACAGTCTATTCCAGGGCAAGACAAATATGTGTGTAAAGTTTGGCGATTCTACGTGCAACGGTGTAGACGTAGTACTGCGCACAAACAGACAGACAGACAGACAGACAAACAGACAGACAGACAGACAGACAAACCAACCGATCAACATACTTGCTGGAATCTTTTCCAGCAAGTAACAAACAAACAGACAGACTCAAATGCAACACCCTCTCCTCTGGCGAGGGTAATAACACTTCTGATAACAGCATAATATTAATGTTATTACAAAACGATATTCACACTAATAATATCCCACCACCCCCAAGGGGGTTTTCCTCCTTGGACAAACGCCAACACGTGTATGAATAGCTTATCGCTTTTCGTGCCGTTTTATGGGAGCACTGCAAAATAATTATAAAGCACAAACACGTTTGATTACCTTTTGAAACAGTCGCTACACTGCTGTTTAACACTAACCTGAAACAGAGGAAACCCAGGGTGTTTTCAGTTACCAAGCAGCTAGCTAGCGCTTGCCAAGCCAGCCGTTCTTTATCAACGGTTTTGAATGGAGTGCTTGCTCAAATGCTTAAGCCACTTGGTGAGCGCTCTGCAAGAAAATTGGTAAATGAACACACCCCAAATGTTCTTCAGGCCTGATCCTAGATCTACTGCAATCTATATACACCAGAGAGGATAATAACATGACCCTGCTGCTCCCTTACGGAGTGGGTGTACTGGTGATTATAAATTGGTGGAAATTTTTGAATCAGGATCAGATTAGCTATTCAAAAGCTCATAAAACATAATGTGCAAGTGTGAAACACAAGGATGACGGATTATAGTCTGATTGGGAATCTAGAATGACGAAAGTGCGTACCCTGTACCTCTGAGCAACCCTGTAAAACCTCTGCATCGAGAGGAACCCTAAAAATATCTATCAAACGGATTTCTTGTGGGATCTGAGATTCCCATGAAATTTCATCAGATTTCATGAGAACCGTATTGCACATTTTCAGCAAGAGAGGAAAGCTAATGCAGAAGGGAATGGGGAGAGTAGATATGTTCACATGGCATTAACACCAACCACCACCCATAAAGGTTAGTGTACAATGGTGACAAGTTTAAGGGTGACAGGTGTCCTCATAAGCAGGAACGTACCTGTACAGGCAGTGTGCAGCGGTGAGGATCCAGCACGGTGCAATGAGAGACCCCCCACAGTCGTGGATGTTCTGTTCCCCAAACGGGCTTCGTACTTTCCTCTGGATGGATACAATCCAGGGTCGGGAGCCTTGGCGGGCTGGTTGACCTCCGACAATCCTCATTGGGAAAGTCTATGTGCAAGAAAAAGTTTCAAACGGGATCATTTAAAAAAAGAATTTAATAAAAGACAAACCACACACAAAGCAAATGCCACACTGCCACAGGGTCCATAACTACATGACAGATGTGCAAAAGCGATGAAGACAGATGGACTTGTCCAAAAAGAGTGGTGTACTCACCTATTTTCCCAATTATTGGATTTTCCTTTGTTCCACCGACATGAAAATAACTTTACTTCAGAAAGAACAACTATCGGGGACGCCTCTTCGCTGTGGTTGTACCCCTAATGCAAGTCGGGGGCAAATCTTCCCCATTCTCCCCTGCTGCGCGGATTCGTCAGGGCAGCCCGTCACGGTCAGAGTCTAGATCGGTCCCCATGGACCGGCCCTTTCCCTCTTGTCGTCTCTCCCTCTTGTGTCTCTCTCCCTCTTGTGTCTGTCTCTGTCTCTGTCTCTGTCTCTGTCTCTGTCTCTCTCTCTCTCTCTCTCTCTCTCTCTCTCTCTCTCTCTCTCTCTCTCTCTCTCTCTCTCTCTCTCTCTCTCTCCCGCCCCCTGCTGGCCGTTCGTGTGTTGGGTGCGGTGTCATGGCGTCTGTTCGTGTCTTGGCATTGTAGCTCCGTGCTCGTGGTTTGTATCTTTACCCTCCCCTTACCTTTTCTCACCTTTGTTCCGTCTTTTGTGTGTCACCCTTCCACGTTATCATACCCCACCCCCCCCCCCTCTTGAGAGTGAGAAAGTGAGAGAGCACACGTGGTGAGACCGGTAAAGGTTCCCCCTTAGGGCGGTTCCCTCTTCGGGTTTTTTTCGCCTCGTGTTACAAATCATAATACTTTTTCCGTTTCTTTTTTCGTAAATATTTTTATTTTTCGTTTGTTTACTGGAGCTTTTTGGCTTCATTAACCTTTATACATTTACCCTTTGTTTAAACGTGCAAACGATGGCGGATAGCTCTCGTTACACGTCTCTTGAAGCGCTAACCCGGAAGCATGGGTTAGTTTGCTCACCTCCGTCGGGAATCGATGTGGAGGCCATTATCCTTGCGGTCGGAGAGTTAATCGGTTTGGATAATGTAAAAGCGGCTTCTCGCATGAATAAACGCGTGGTAATCTTTGTTTCCACAGTGCCCATGGTTGCTCAAATAGTCGAGCACGGGCTATTCTTTGCTCCCGACGTGTTTGTTCAGGTATGTCCACTCGACACGCCGGCAGTTCGGGTTTCTCTCTCTAACGCTCCTCCGTTCCTTAAGAACAAAGACCTGGTTACTGAACTAAACAAACTTGGTTCTGTCGTCTCTTCAGTTACTTTGGTTCCTGTACGAGGGAAAAATAACCGTTTAAAACACGTCATGTCCTTTCGTCGTTTTGTTTATACTAGGGCATGCCCGTACTATATATATGCCCGTACTATATATCTATCTAAAATTATATCCCCCCCCTCTATTTACATGAAATGGTTTGGTTCATTCGCAACGCCAAAGCGAACGGCGAACGGCTTGCGAGTACAGTGACAATCCCCCCCCTCTATTTACATGAATGGTTTGGTCCATTCGCAACGACCACAGAACCCCCCCCTCTATTTACATGCAATGGTTTGGTCCAAAGCGAACGGCTTCCGGAGTTTGGTAAAGCAATCGCCATCGCGTGCACAAACGCGCAGGAAAGCGAATGAATCGCAAATTCGTTTTTATTAGTTTTAAAACTTTATTAAAACATAGTTTAACGCCAACATAGTTTGCAAACGTGAAATAAATGAATACGCTCTCAAATGTGCCATCCGAGGCAGAGTGTGCCCGCCACGTTCGGCACACGCGATAGTTCGCTGCTCTCTGATTGGTTGAATCGTTTTTTGGACATAGCTCGGTAGGTACTTGTCCGATTAATTACAAACCTTGAAAAGGCACATCCTCGGGTCCCCAGCAATATACCTGGCAAGTTTCAAGTATATCGGACCCGTGGTTGTCGAGAAACAGCGGTCACAGACAAACACACAGACAGACACACAGAGATTACTGGCATTATAGATAGATGATCTTACCGCGTGGTGTAACCTCTTTAAATGCGGTATTGCCCTTCAAGGTCGAAGGTCACACTTATCGGGTCTTTGTCTCCACAGAGTCTCTAGTTTGTTTTGAGTGTGGTCAATATGGTCATTTAAAAGACTCGTGCCCGAAAAAGTCCGCAGATAGAGCCACTAGCCTGAATGGTGATGAACAGCAGGGCTCTACTGAGATCGTTGTCGATGAGGTAAACAGTATGGGTGGTGCTGATGCAAACCCCATTGTAGACAAACAGAGAACCAGGAAAATAACCCTCCCACCTTCTAGCGACCTCAACGAGCCTGATAATAAGGTCTTGGCCTGTCCTCCAACCTTCGCTCAAGTGGTTAGTGAAGGTTATGGTGGAGCGCGACCTCCTCCTCAGCAGTTTCCTCCAGTTGAGGAAATTGCTCAACCTCCCCCGCCTTCAGAATACTCTGAGGGTAATGTGATAAATGCTGAAAATGTATGTGTTGGCCAGACAGCACCTGAGTCTCTCCAGTGTTCTGAGGGTAAACCTCCATGTGAGGTTGAGCCTCCATGTGTGTCCCCTGATGAAGCTTGTGTTGATTGTGCCACCCCTCCCTCTGTGGGGAGTGGTGAGTGTGTTGGAACTAGTGATCTGTCTGTAGAATCCTCCATTGAGGCAGCTGAGCCTTGTCAAGCTCATGGTCAGCAGGGCGATAGTGCTGAAGTCTCAGATTTTCACGTCGATGAGCCTGTTGCCTCAGCAATGGACTCTCAATGCAATGATTGTGACTCTGATGGGGGTTCTTCCGTTGCCTCACTGAGTGATGGTGAGGCCGACTTCTCATCGGAGCATGTCTCTGGAGGCTCCGTCCCTCCTGCTGAAATCGTGGATTTCCTACAAAAAACTTACCGTAAAAAGCGCGTGAAAATCTGCGATTTCTTCGTTGATACTCACGCCTTCATTAGTGGGGCTCAGGAAGTTGTACAACAATCTGCGGCCCTTCATATTTCTGATCAATCACTGAAAAGACTGAAGAGGTACCTTGTCACAGCAAGGAAAGAATTAAACCTGTAATGGCTGTGTTGCTGCCTATGTTTCTATGAACATAGCAAGCTTGAACATTAATGGTGGGCGCAGTCAGCTGCGTCGGTCCCAAACTGTGCAATTAGCCAGGAGGGAAAAGATTGATGTACTTTTATTGCAAGAAACCCGTGCCACTGCAGACTGCATGGCTGATTGGCAGCAACAGCTGATTGGCACTTGGTTTTTTAGTAATACAGATTCTGTGAGTGCGGGTATTGCTTTTTTTGTCAGTTCACGTTTGTCTGTCTCCCCCCCCATCTTTAAGGAAATCGTACCAGGCTATCTAGCCTCTGTAGAGCTTGAATACAATCAGCAACGATTTATGTTTGTTAACGTCTATGCTCCAAGTGATAGCACAGATAGAGGAACTTTTTTTAATCAGTCCTTTAATTTCCTGAGACACCTCTCTTCTGATACGTTGTTGTGCTTAGGGGGTGATTTTAACTGTACTTTAAACCCAACTTTAGATAGGAACAGTGCAGAGCCACATCCAGCTTCAAGTAGGCCTCTTTCCAGTATAACTTCGCGGCATGACCTCAACGATGTATGGCGGCAACAACACCCAAACCTGCAGCAATTTAGCTGGTGTCGGGTTTTACTAAATCATCTTTCACTTGCTCGTCTTGATAAATTTTATATTCCTAACTCGGCTGTCAACCTTGTGACATATACGGCTATTGTCCCTTCAGGCTTCTCTGATCATTCTTTGGTAAAACTGTGCTTTTCCTTTCCTCGCTTCAAACGCCGCACCCTGTATTGGTCTTTTAACACCTCACTTCTGAGCGATCCTTTCTTTAAATCATCCTTTGTGGTTTTTTGGGACAAGGTTGTGGATTTCCAACATCGTTTCCTAAATCTCTGTCAGTGGTGGGACTATGCTAAAGCGCAGATCCGTGTTTTCTGTCAGCAATACAAAACCAATTGCTCTCAAAGTAAACAATTATGTATTGATGCCTTGAAACAAGAAATTCTACGATTGCAGGAAGGTGCTGAGGTCCTCAGTGATGAAAGACGGTGTCAACTCCTCTTTGAAAAACAAACTCTGCTTAAGGAATTAATTCAAGAAAATGGTATTGGTGCCTTAGTCAGGCTGAGAGTTAATAGTTTACTGTCGTCAGACACATGTTGTAAAGATTTCTTTAAGTTTGAGAAGACGACGAAGGCGAGCCAGCAAATGCTTAGTCTTCGGGCTAGTGATGGGCATATTCTTAGTGATAATACGGAGATTGTTCACTTTGTTCGGTCTTATTTTGAGAATGTGTTTTCCTTTAAGCCCAATGATGTGCCTGCAATGCAGAATATTACGACCAATTTACCGCAGATAGATGAGCATCAACGGCATGTCTTGGATGAGAACATTACTCTCGGTGAACTTAAAACTGCGCTCGATGGCCTTGCTGATCATAAGGCTCCTGGTTTTGATGGGCTACCAGCTGAATTTTATAAAACCTTTTGGGACATGCTTGGTCCTGCTTTGCACTCAGTGTTTTTATACAGTCTGCGTGAGGGATTGTTACCCCTTAGTTGTCGGCGTGCAGTTGTTTGCCTTATCCCTAAGAAAAACGACCTGCAATTGATACAGAACTGGCGTCCAATCTCTCTTCTCTGCACAGATTACAAGATTTTTGCCAAAACGCTAGCTAACCGTGTAAAGACTGTTCTAAGCACAGTTATACATCAGGATCAATCGTACTGTGTTATGCACAGATCTATGCACGATAACATTTTTTTGGTACGAGACCTGTGGGATGTGTGTGCATTTCAACAACAACATACCGGTCTCTTTTTTATTGACCAAGAAAAGGCTTTTGACTCTGTTAATCATGAGTATTTGTTTCACATTTTAAAGCAATTTGGTTTTGGGGCATCCTTTATTTCATATGTATCCTTATTGTATAATCACATTTTTAGCTTGATCAAAATCAATGATGGTCTCTGTTCACCTTTGCGGATTGGGAGGGGAATTCGGCAAGGCTGTCCCTTATCTGGAATATTGTACTCTCTTTGCATTGAGCCCCTTTTGATTCGTTTACGATCTTCTCTTATGGGATTTTCAGTGACTCCCTCAGAAAATCCCGTTATAATTTCGGCCTATGCTGATGATGTATGTGTTGCTGTTCGCAGCAGTAATGACATTGCTCTGCTATTTGAGTGCCTAAGGGTTTACTCTCAAGCATGTACAACGCAAATTAATTGGTCGAAATGCAAAGCAGTTTGGGTCGGCGGTACGCCACCTTCTGCCCTTCCAATTCTCCCTATGAATTTGACATGGGAAAAAGAAGGTGTGAAATACCTCGGTGTTTACCTTGGAACCCCAGGCTTTGTCAAAAGGAATTGGGATGGTTTGCTCCACAAAATCAGCAACAAATTAAACAGATGGAGAGGAATTTTGTCGACCTTGTCTTTCCGAGGTCGTGCACTGGTCATTAACAACCTGGTGGCCCCTCTCTTATGGCATAAAATGATTGCCTTGCAGCCACCTGCAACGTTGGTGTCGTCAATCCAAAAATGTTTACTTGACTTCTTTTGGGATGGCAAACACTGGCTAAAGCCAGAGACTATTTGCCTCCCACTGGCAGAAGGTGGTCATGGGCTTGTGGACATTCTTTGTCGGGTGATGGCCTTCCGAGTCTCCACAGCTCGTCGTTTTATATTTCTGGAGGCCTTGCCCTGGAAATCGACTGCAAACTGTATACTAAAACAAGCCGGCATGCTTGGGTACAATTGTGAACTCTTCTTCATGGAGCTGCAACATGTCGATGCTTCGCTGCTCCCTGACTTTTACCAAGATGTCTTGAACGTCTGGCGGTCCATTTCAATAACTCGCCAAATGGAGACATACAACAGTGAAAGGTTCCTCCGGGAACCCCTTTTCTACAATGCCCTCTTTCCTGCTATTCCTCGCTCACGTGCCTTTGTGCAACGTTTTGTGAGTGCTGGCGTGAAAACGACTCGGGACCTTCGTGACTGTAACAGGAACAGTTGGTTCTCCGCAGGACATCTTCAAGTAAGAACTGGCATCAGATCTTTGAGGAGCGTAGCCAAGGTCCTACAGGAAATCCTGTGTGTTTTTAGGCACCTGGGCCTGAGCTCAACCGCCAACATTGGTGACCACCGTACACCACCACAGATCTGTGCTAGCTCTAGCCTGCCAGCTGATAGCACCACAACATCTATCTTGCTATCCTCATCGCCACTTTCCAGCAAGGATAAAAAGAGACTGTATCGTTTGTGTATCTCAGTTCGGTTTCCCTCGTTACAGCCTCTTTCTTTTGGGGCTCGATGGAAAGAGAAACTGCCTTCTGGGTCTCCCTCCCATCCGCAATGGTCTGCAATGTATGTTTCACCGATTGTTAAAAGGACTGGTGATATTGCTTGGAGACTCGCCCATATGGTGTTGCCCTCCAATGTTTTATTACATCGTTTTAATGAGGATAATTCAGTGGAATGCCCCTTTTGTATGATTTCTGAAGACCTTTTCCATGCTTACGTAGATTGTGCAAGACTCTTTCCCTTCTTTGGTTTTTTATCAACTTTTTTTAATCGTATGAACTTTTCTTTTTCTACACGTGTTTTTATCTTTGGAACACCACTTAGTTATAAAAAACGCTCTGAGACTGCTCTTGCTAATTTCTTAATTTCTATTGGAAAATTAGCAATCTACAAAACAAGAAAAGCAAAGCTCCTGGCAAATGCTGATATTTTATGTGATGTGGTAATTGTGTTTAAGGCTCTAGTCATGGCAAGGTTACGCATGGAATTTTCTTTTTTCCAAATGAAAGATGATTTACAAACCTTTGTGGGAAAATGGTGTGCAAAGGGTGGGTTTTGTAAACTTGATCATGGTTTGTTAAGTTTTTTATTTTAGTGTTTGGTGTTTTTATTGTTGTTGTTTGGCTGCACATGTTTTGAATTGTGGTGACTTTATTATTTGCATGACTTGTATGGGTTTCTTACCTTTATAATAAAAGAGCTTCAAAAGTCAAAGTCTCTCTCTCTCTCTCTCTCTCTCTCTCTCTCTCTCTCGCGCCCCCTGCTGGCCGTTTGTGGTGGGTGTGGCGTCATGGCGGCTGTGAGCAACTGCTCGGTGTTTTGGTGAGTCCGTTGTGAGTTTTCCCCCCTCTCCTGCCCTCCCCTGCCCCCCCTCCCTCTCCTTTTCCATCCTGTGTGCTTCGGCATCGTGTTTCCATCCGTTCTGTACCCTTGTCTTCGAGAGAGAGAGGATTGAGAGCGAGCCCATTTTGGGTGCGGCCTACTGGCTTTGACGACGCTTTGTAAGCCTTTTTTGCTTATAACGCACGTTTAATATTTACTTTAGTTCGATTATTTAGGTTTGACACCTTCTTGTCCGGTTCGGACAAGGGGGGGGGGGGGGGATTTCGCCGGTATGGCGAATACACGCTCTCGTTACGAGGCGTTCGAAAATTTAACGCGTAAGCATGCATTCGCATGTGTTCCGCCCGAAGGAGCTCCTACTGAGGACATTATCCTTGCCGTGGGATCCATCATAGGAGACGGTAATGTTCGTGCGGCGTCACGAATGAACCAGAAATTTGTTGTCTTCGTGTCAGAAGAAAAACTCGTTCATGACGTCGTTAGTACCGGTCTAACCATAAAAGGGGGTCATTATATTACGGTATCCCCTATGGATACGCCAGCTACCAAGATAACAATATCCAACGTTCCACCATTTGTGCCAGGCGAGAAACTCCTATCCGTTCTGTCTCGTTATGGTAAAATTGTTTCCCGAATCTCAATGATTCCGCTCGGGTGTCGCAGCGATCGTGTTAAACACGTAATGAGCTTTAGGAGGCAGGTGTACATGATCCTCCCGGATCGCGGAGCCGATACAGGTTTAAATATATCCTTTAAAGTATCGTTGGATGATCGGGAATACCACATGTATGCTTCCTCAGCCTCCTTAACTTGCTTTAATTGTGGAGATTTCGGACACGTTAAAAGATTCTGTCCTAGGGCCGCTTGTCCGAAGTGTGGTGAACCGGGACATAACGAAAGGGCTTGCAAAAAGGCCAATCCCGCCACCGCGCCTTGCGACACCCCGACCATGCTCGCTGACACCCGGACCGTATCTCCTGTTACCCCTACCGTACCTTCCGTCACCCGGACCGTATCTCCTGTCACCCCTACCGTACCTTCCGTCACCCGGACCGTACCCTCTGACACCCCGACCGCACCTTCGGACCGTACCTTCTGACACCCCGACCGTACCTTCTGACACCCCGACCGTACCTTCTGACACCCTGACCGTACTTTCTGACACCCCGACCGTACCCTTTGACCCCCCGACCGTACCCTCTGACACCCAGACCGTACCTTCCGACACCCCGACCGTACCTTCTGACACCCCGACCGTACCTTCTGACACCCCGACCGTACCTTCTGACACCCCGACCGTACCTTCTGACACCCCGACCGTACCTTCTGACACCCCGACTGAGTCGTCTGTCACACCGGTGCCTTTCGATTCCAATGTGATGACACCCACCGATGCGACTGACACAACTAGCATTGCCCCCTTTCCCGAACCCATGAACGAAGAATCCACAGTGTTTGCTAAAAAGCGAAGAGCACCAGCGCCAAGCAGTTTCGCTGGTGCTGCAAAGAAGGCGGTCATGGGCGGCACCATTTCCGGTGCACATGCGTCCGAGTGCCCCCCTGTCATTCCCTCACTAACTGAGAACATGGATACCGTTGCCAATGACACCAGTGAGTCTCATTATGTAAATGAGCCAAAAAATAAAATCTGTACCTCTCACCTGGAAGTTTCCGAGTGCGAAACCTCCAGTGAAAGTATTACCATTTCCGAGCTGGGAAATGTTTTTCCGCCTGCCCCCCCTTTAAATACCGAGCAGACTAAGGATTCAATAAACGTTCCCACTGTACAAACGGGGCCAGCAAATCTGAGTTTGCCGGGATCTCAAACCCAAGCTCCGACCCCAGAAACAAATATCCACCAAAGTGTTAACGAGTGCTCTCGGGAACACCTTGAGAAACTTGTGAAGGTGCCTCCAGACAAGACCGCGGGGGCAGCGGGTAATACCCCAGATCCCGACGACATGTTATCTGACGTGTCTGAGTCCGAAGATGACATTGAGGCAACCGCGCTGTCACAAGCGATGACAGGTCACTCGCAGGTATCCCCTCAACTCGTTCTTACCTTCCTTAACGAAACGTATCGTCACCGCAACATTGTCATTAAAGACTATTTCCCTGACCTGGCTGCATTCACGTGCACCGCAAAGTCAATAATCAAAGCGCGTGAGGATTTTGACCTGACGAAATCTCAACTCCACAGGTTAAGAAAGTTTGTTACCCGAGCAGGTGCAGAGTGTTCCCAAGCACAGGGCGATTTCATTACCACGGAATGAAAAACATTTCCTTTGCGACCTTAAACATGAATGGGGGGGGTGCAAGTCACCTCCGTCAGGCCCAAGTCAAAAACTTGTTTGACCGTAAAAAGGCAAATGTTCTTTTACTACAAGAGACCCACATCACACCTAACGTGGAACATGACTGGTGCCAAACTTTCAAAGGGCAATGCTATTTTAGCAATCTGTCAGCCTCATCCGCTGGGGTTGGTTTTTTTCTAAAGCCAGGCCTAGCTTTTGAGTCTTGTCAGTTTCAGGAAGTCATAAAAGGCCGGCTTATTTCCCTTCAGCTTGCACATCAAAACTTCCGCTGTACCATCTTCAATGTGTACGCACCTAGTGAGAGCAGGGACCGAAAGGCCTTCTTCACTTCCATGGTAAACCACCTGAAATCAGTTGATCTCGACCAATGTGTGTGCATTGGTGGTGACTTTAATTGCACCTTTGACCCTTCGAAAGATAGAAACTCGGCAGAACCCCACCCCGAGTCCCATGCGGACCTATCCCGTTTCTTTAAGACGGCCGGTCTACTGGATGTTTGGCGATTGCACCACCCCAACATAGTCCAGTTTACCTGGTGTCGATGTGCCAATGGCCGGGTGTCTTCGGCAAGACTCGACCGCTGGTACATAAATGTACCCTTTAAGAACGTCGCGGCCTCGTCAGGTTGTTTTCCGTCATTGTTTTCAGACCACCATATGGTAACCTTAGATCTTTCTTTTCCTCGACCCACATGCAGAAATAGTTACTGGAAGTTTAACGTTAAACTTTTAGAAGACAGTTTATTTACAGACTCCTTTCGTGATTTCTGGGCTGAAATGAGTACTAAAAAATCTTCTTTCTCCTCAATTAGCCTCTGGTGGGACAACCTAAAGGCCCAAATTCGAGTATTTTGTCAACAATTTAATTCGCACTGTACCAATGTAAAACATATCACGATGGCTTGCTTGGAAGCAGACATCTTAAGGTTAGAGAGCAAGTTGGCCAACGAGAGCAACCCAGTGAACTATCGGTTGCTACTCGAGAAGAAGGCCCAATTAAGGGATTTGATCCATGAAAAAGCAGCGGGCACACTAGTTCGGCTAAGAATACAAAATATAAAGGTTTCAGATACCCCAACTAAGGCTTTCTTTCACCTAGAAACTGTAGAAAAACCAGCACGACTCATATCTTCGGTTTTGGACCCAGGGGGGAACATCCTAACAAATCCGAGGGATATAAGATTAAATATAATCGATTTCTTTTCTGAACTTTTCAAGGCCAAAACAGTGTCTCACGAAATGATGAATGTTTTGACCTCTCATCTTCCTTCCGTGGCTGAGGCCCAACGTCTGGAACTGGATGCTCCAATTACCCTTCCAGAGCTATCCGGTGCACTCGCTGAGATGGAGTCGGGAAAAGCCCCTGGCATCGATGGCCTACCGGCCGAATTTCTTTCGGCATTCTGGGACATTTTGGGCCCAGAGCTGCTCAATGTTCTGGATGCATCTCTTTTATCCGGAGAATTACCGCTCAGTTTTAGAAGAGCAGTACTCTGCCTGCTACCCAAGACTGGCGATCTCCGACACCTGTCAAACTGGCGTCCGATCTCTTTGCTGTGCACGGATTACAAACTGTTTTCCAAGGTCCTTGCGAACCGGTTGAAGACAGTTATCGGGGACCTGGTGTCACCTGATCAAAGTTGCGGCATCCCTGGCAGATCCATCTATGACAACATATTCCTAGTCAGAGATTTGTTAACTGGTAAATGTGTTAAAGAGGATTTTGGATTGGTGTTTCTTGACCTTGCAAAAGCCTTTGATAGCATTGATCATGAGTTTTTGTGTCATGTGTTACAAGCTTGCGGGCTTGGCACTAATTTTAGAGCCTACTTAGCCTTGTTATATGCAAACATCTCCAGCTTGATCAAAGTTAATAACGAATTTTGCCCACCCATAAAGGTTCAGAGAGGGGTAAGGCAAGGTTGTCCACTTTCAGGTCTATTATTTGCCCTCGCCTTGGAGCCCCTCTTAATCGCCCTCAGAAAGGATATCCCTGGACTTGTCCTTTCTCCAGGACACCCACCTTTGACCCTGTCAGCTTATGCCGACGACCTTTGTGTCATTATAAAAAGAAAATGCGACAGTGACGCCATGGCAAAGTGTTTGTCGGACTTCAACCTTGCCTCATCATTAAGGTGTAATTGGAGGAAAAGCAAGGCTCTGTGGATCCCCTTTCCAAAAAACGACTTACCTATGCCACCGTTATTACCACCACCTCCCCTTCCTGCAGAACTAGTGTGGGCAAACGATGGCATCAAGTATTTGGGCGTCTTCCTCGGACCTCCTCAGTATGCCCAGAACAATTGGGACAGGATCATTGACCAGGTAGACGGGCGTTTGAGCCGATGGAAAAGAGCTCTACCCCACCTTTCCTATAAGGGTCGCGCGCTAGTTGTCAACAACCTCGTCACTACCCTTTTGTGGCACCGGTTCATCTGCTTGCAACCACCGGAGGTTTTGCTCCAAGCTATCCAGAGGAAACTGGTGGATTTTATTTGGGGAGGCTACCACTGGCTTCGACCCAGCGCCATATGTTGTCCCTTGGCCGAGGGTGGTCACGGCCTAGTCGATGTGAAATGCCGCCTGTTGGCCTTCCGGCTCCGCTCCATCCAACGCTTGCTTTATGCAGAACACCTACCAGGAAAGCCCTTAGCCTGCTCCATTCTTCAACGAGCTGGGAGGCTCGGATACGGACAGGAACTTTTTCTGACTAACCTTCAACACACCGATACATCTCTGCTCCCAGTTTTTTACCAGAGCCTCTTGAATGCCTGGCAGGGCGTTTCGATAAGTCGCCAAACAGACTCGTATGGCACTAACATGTATGCACATGAGCCTTTATTTTTCAACCCACTCTTCCCCGATATCCCGAGGAGTCGCGACTTCTGCCAGCATTTTATAGCGGCCAACATCCTGAAAGTGTGTCATCTCCGACACGACTCTGGACAGGGATGGAAGCCTGCGAACGAGCTGGCGGACCAAACAGGTGTTCGGTCCAGGAGGCAAATCGAGAACGTACTAAGAGCGGTGATCCGAAGTGGCCACCAGCTAGGCCGACATTGGACGCAGGACGTAGAGGTTGAGCCCACAGTCCCAAAATTAGGAGTCGCTTTTACCCCAAACGAGCTGCCCCCCATGAGCGCAGGGTCACCCCCCTTCCATGTTATGAGCAGCAAGAGTATTTATAGGTCTTGTGTGAAACTTCTTCTTGGGGACCCACCTCTAGCTGGGGTTACCCGGTGGAAAGGACTCTTGCCTCCCGGTCCCCCCTCTGAGCCTTTATGGGATACAATGTATGCTGGACTTATTTCTAAAAGAACAGGTGACCTTCAGTGGCGTTTGGCCCACTGGATTGTTCCTTCCAATGCTGTCATCCGTTTTTTTTCCCCCATTTCCGGCTGTTGCCCCTTTTGTCCGGTGAGGGAAGATTTGTTTCATGCTTTCATTAATTGTGAAAGACTTTCTCCTTTGTTTCATTGGTTAAATTTTATTTCCCATAGATTGCAGGTTACCTTTTCTTTGAAAGCTTACATCTTCGGCTTTCCTCCCAAAAAGGGAACCACATCCACTGTATTCGGGTTCCTAACCGCTACTGCTAAACTGGCCGTATACCTGTCGCGGAAGGCGAAGCTGGGCGGCAGACCCATGCAGGAATGCAGCATTATGGCGTTTTTTAGTTCATTGGTGTCAGCAAGGCTCAAGCTTGAATTTGGCTGTGTCCAAACGGCAAACGACCTTGCTAATTTTGTTGCGACCTGGTGTGTTGGAGGGATTTGTGAGGTCCAAGAAAACAAATTGTTAATTTCTGTATGATACAGTGTGGGTGTTTCTTATCGTGTGTTTGTTTTTTTCTGGTATTTGCACCCTTTCTGTTGCTGGGTTTGCAGTGCACCGATTGTTTTTTCCCTTCCGGGATTGCCATGAATTTTACTGATTGCCCTGACTGAATTGCTTTTGGTGGTACTCTTGTTTTATACTTTTATAATAAAAAGAGCTTAAAAGTCAAGTCTCTCACTAACTCTGTCATGGCACTGACTTCGTGAAGGTGGGGGGGGGGGGTACACTATCTTGGATGTGGGGGGATCTCTGGGTCGCTCCTGGGAGATCGATCGGCTGTCTCCGTGCTGTGGGCTTGGTCGTTAGAACTGTCCGGGGCTATACAACAAGAACAACTTCCAGAAGTCATTAAAACTTCTCCACAGCAACTGCTAAACTACTCATTCAGGTGGAGTATTCATTATATAAGAGTACACTGACAATGCCAGGTCCAAAAAGACTTCCTCAATAACAAACATGCTCAATTTCAGGTCAATCGCTTGCAAATTGTCCACCAATCGACTCCTGCCTGCATGTCAACTTTGGCAGATATTTAGCACCCCGACAAAGATTCTTAAAAACAACTCCTTTTATTTCACTGATGAACTAATAAAATGTAGGAACATGCGGGGGGATCGAAAATAACAAACGTAAGGGATGACACACTTTTTGGCCTTGTTCCCTCTACCATTTATCTTTCCCATGTGAATATGGTCCTTCAGCATGCAACAGAACACAAACAACACGAGAGAGAAGGGGGAACACCAATAGCAGGGTTGGTGGACAAAATAGAGGGAGACTTGGACAAATAAGGGAAGTGCGGAGAAATGAGGGGTAAGCCAGGGAGAACGTGTGGGGTGGACAAGATCGATACAGAAGCTCCAAGGAAGAAAAAACTGGAAATTTGGAAGGAGGTGGGCTTGGGGTTGGGGAGTTTAGCAGGGGTAGAAAAGATCATGGTTTTGGATGGGGGATGATCTGAGATGGTGGTGAACAGCTGTCTTGAAGACCTGGTGATCCAATGAAAGCTCTTTTGCTCTTAAAACGTCTGCCACCCCTCACATCCCACGATGGTAAAGGTAATCTTACCAAATCTTAGTTTAAACAATCTATTGCTAACCTTTCCACAAACAAGACCCTTCACGAAGACTACAATGCTCCATTTAAAATATAACGATACGATGCATTTACTCTCCATTTGTAAAAGTTGTGCATTAGATACAGTGTGGAACTAGAAAGCATCTGAAAATGCAAAGGCGTCCGTATCTTTGTATTCAGACGTCTTCTTCTTCCTCTTACAATAGCTGAAAATAACGAAAACTGTTTAATTCAGTGACCCTATATGCAAATTCTTGAAATTTCAAATCAATCAGATGTAAATTGATGATTTAATGTCATCTTGACCTTTTGACAAAATTATGAATTTGTCTTCAGTCATTATGCGACTTCATACGATCAGTGTGGAACCGCCAGCAATGTGGACATATGTGGCGACGACGTCATGACGTTCGCTCATGAGGTTGGAGAACCAAATTACAGATACTGATTAGTAACTCCCAACCGCATCCAGGTCGACTCCATATAGTGAGTGAATACCAGAGATAAGGTTACCGTGTGGCAGGCGGTGCTTATCGCTCCCAGTAAAGTGCAGCAGTAGCTGTATGCGACACCTTACTGGCGGTTCCCCACTGATGGTATGAGGTCGCATAATGACTGATATTTAACCGAAAGGTTTTCAGAGTCACAAGTGTATGGAAGGCTCACTGCGTTGCCCTGATTAAGCCCCAACAAGGGCGAAACCAGGTCGGTAACTGTGAGTTTTGCATACACTAGTGACAGTATCTGAATTTAACATCCATAACTAGAATGCCACTCAGTAGAGCGCACACTCCCGCCGTGGGTTTAGTTGGAATAATACGTTTTGTTTAACATCCCCTCTCCCCAAAACAATAAATGAAAAAGAAAGTAGGCCCTAACTGTCAGATAATTAATTTTGATATATCTCGGAATTAGAGGTGAAAAACATCATTTAAGAATAAGAATAAAAGCTTTAATGCAGTAAAACAGAAAAAATCTTTCCCAAAAAAATTTCCCAAAAAAATTCCTGGATCTGGAATAATATCCTGAGCTTCACCAAAAACTAAACAATTCTTCCTTATCCCAAGGGCAATCATCCCACCAACTTTCATCGAAATCCGTTCAGAACCTTTCCAGATATCTTGTTCACGAACACACGAACATACAAACACACACACACACACACGGACGGACACGATTGAATGCGTTACTCCCTGGCGGGAGTAATAAACCTGAAAATCGCAGAGCCAGAACCAGAATTATTTATTTGGTCTGGGAAGCCCATGCGAGGTTTCTTCTTCTTCAGCCTCGCACAACCCTGGGTGAATATGCGATCTTTTTTTTTAAGTTGGAATTTTGCCAAATCTGTTTTATTCGTTTAGACATTGACAAATCTGGAACTAAGTCTTTATAAGTTTATCAAAATACTGACACCGCGAATGACATTCGCTGAGCTAAATGTTGATATCTCTTCTGAGGTAAAAAAACAAAAAAAACAAAAACAGTTTTAAAGCATTATACGTATCAAATGATACATTTTATTAAACGGGGAAACCTAATACACACTTTGGTGGTTATAAAATGACAGAATATGTCTTTATTAGAAAGAAAAAAAAATGAACATTGAAGACGACACTGCTAAAAAAATACACCGCTCTAACGCATAACCACGAGTTTAAACTACATTTACAACAAATATGAAAACTATTTTCATATCACAATGTTAAATATAGAATATATAGAAGATAATGTTAAAAAAAAATGTGCCCTATCTTTCAATGGTAAAAAAATCCTTCAGAAAATTCCTGGATCGGGAATAATATCCTGAGCTTCACCAAAAACTAATCAATTCTTCCTTATCTCAAGGGCAATCATCCCACCAACTTTCATCCAAATCCGTTCAGAACTTTTCCAGATATCTTGTTCACAAACACACGACACACACGACACACACACACACACACACACACACACACACACACACGGACACGAGTGAATGCATTACTCCCTGGCGGGAGTAATGATGCACTGCTAGATGGCTCCTCTGGAGCTTTGCAGGCAATGCGGACATGCATGGCGATGACGTCATGACATTCGCTCATTAGGTTGTAGAACCAAATTACAGATACGAATTTGTCTTCATATCATAATAAAGCTTTGTTGAAAATTTGATGACAAAACTCAAATGGTAAATTGAAATTGTAGTTCACTTGGATGAAAATTGATGATTGTATGTGATGCTGACCTTTGCTTTCTCCATATTATCATAATAGAGCTTTGATGAAAATTTGATGACAAAACTCAAATGGTAAATTGAAATTTCACGTCAATTAGATGAAAATTGATGATTGTATGTGATGCTGACCTTTGACCTTTTTACAAAATTATTACTTTTCTTTCTCCATATTGTCATAATAAAGCTTTGATGACAAAACGCAAATAATAATAATAATAATAATACATTTATTTTATATAGCGCTTTTCAAGAAGCCCAAAGACGCTTTGACAGAGTACAAAAAACAAGTGCAAAAAGACAAAAATCAATAGGTAAATAAAATCAAAGCAAAAGGAAGGAGAAGGAGAGGAGATAGTCAGGGGTTAAATGCTGTGGGTTAAATGTTGAATGCAGTGTTGAACAGGTGGGTCTTGAGTGATGTTTTGAATGTGGTGAGTGAGGAGGAGTCTCTGATGGTGTGAGGTAGTGAGTTCCAGAGGGTGGGAGCAGCGATGGAGAAGGCCCTGTCCCCCCAGGATCTGAATTTGGTCCGCATGGGGGGGGGGGGGGGAGGAGGGGTCAGGAGGTTGGTACCAGCAGAGCGGAGGTTGCGGGTGGGAGTGTGTCTGGAGAGGAGGTCAGCCAGGTAGGATGGGGCCAGGTTATGGAGGGCTTTGCAGGTCAAGAGGAGGATTTTGTACTGGATTCTCTGGGGGATGGGGAGCCAGTGAAGCTTGTAAAGGACGGGGGTGATGTGGTCACGGGTCCGGGAATGGGTGAGTAGACGGGCAGCGGAGTTCTGAATGTATTGGAGTTTATTGGTGATTATTGAGGGTGAACCATAGAGGAGGCTATTGCAGTAGTCCAGACGGGAGGTGATGAAGGCGTGGATGAGGGTTTCTGCAGCCACGGAGGAGAGGGATGGACGGAGACGGGCGATGTTTTTCAGGTGAAAGAAGGCTGTCTTTGTGATGTGTTTAGTGTATTTGTCGAAGGAGAGGGTTTGGTCAAAGATGATGATCAAATGGTAAAAAAAAAAATTACGGCACGGCCGGGGACACACACACACACACACACACACACACACACACACACACACACACACACACACACACACACACACACACACACACACACACGTGATTACAAAACCCATCTTCTGCTGTGCTGGGAAAAGGCTAAGAAGCAGTTATAATATGTTCAATATGTACTCACCATCTCCTCGGCCTTCCCACAGACAGAAAAGTCACCTTCTCCTTGAGAGATGATTGGCTTGATCTCCACTTCAGTGCCATCTGATGAATAAACCCAACATGCACTCATCATGTAATGCTTCCTGGGACAAGGATGCACAAGGGTCAGAGCAAAACCTTCCACGACCTGGGAATGGCATCAAGAACCATGTCCAGTGAAAAACCTGCTCTGCAATAGCAGACCGGTGGTTTATGGTTGGATCTGTGGAGGATTGAATCGAAATTCGGACAGCACTGACATGAGCATGCCAAGCCTGGCCTATCTTGCTGCTTTCGACTTTTTATTGACGATCTGTTGTTGTCCAT
>NC_136267.1:39262935-39332935 GCF_964187855.1 Myxine glutinosa
TTGTCCTGTTACGTCCGGATCAGTTCAGTGCACAAGCTCTTCCACAAGCCTTGGCTTTGTATACCAAACTAGAGCAATGCGACTGTGTCGCCAATATGCCTCCGTATAGTCCCACAACGGGTAGATGCCCTCGTTCACTGTCCTAAAAATAAACAAGTTTGATTTAAATCCCTTCAGCTGTTTTCAATTATCACATTTTCACCAGCCATGGTAGGTTTCACATCGATTGGTGAAGCGGTTTCAGAGAAGGGATTAAAAAAAAAAATTGGCTTTCAAGCTAATATGGCTGCCACAACACGTGACATATGACCTTTAAAAATGTACACTCTACATATGTATTGTCGCACGAATCCCCTCTTTGTTAAGACCGTGGGATCGCAGATAGCCTGAACGAGCCTCCGAGGCGACGAGCAATTGCGGATTTGACGATGCAAGCACGGGAGGAAGAAGGAAGAGGAAGAAGCAGCGAGCTCTTACCTGACGCGATCCGAGCAGTCTTCAACCTTGCAAATTAATAACTCAAACGAACGTGGAGGTAAAATGTATAAAAATAAACAGGTTTATTACACGGAACCCGATACAAAGGAAACGCGACAGAAGCAACTAATTCTAAATTGGGACGTCCCCACACAGACTTCAAATACGAGACAAAGGGAGAATGAATAAAATAAATGTCGCGTCGTGTATTTGTGAATGCGAGCTTATCTCCGTCTGGCAGTGATTGGGATCGTCTGGCTTGAGCGCATCGTCCGACGCAGCTCCGGTTGGCGCAAACTGCCTGGCCCTCGGCGTGCCTGCTCGTCAGCGCTCCAACGCAAGCCCCGCTTTTCGTTCACACACCAACGCAAGGAAGAGAATCGACAGCGTTCCTTCTCTCCACCGTCTTTCGACATGCTCGTTCCTCCACCAGGTCCGAAGCAAAAGAAGGCCCAGCGCGAAGGGACAGTCAGGAGCAAGAGGCCAAGGGAAGAGAAGAGAGGGAAGAGAGAAAATGCCGGCAAGCGAGTCGTTTTGTCACTCGCGGTGTGACGTCAGCCCTCCTCTCATCCCAACCAGTGCCTCGTTTCTTGGTGGTCTTTCGCGCCTCCCGACGTCACCGGCGCTTGTCCTTCAATCAGCGACCTGCTTCGAAGTAGTCGTTTTGCGCCTTCTGCACTGATTGGCCGAATGTTCGCGCCTTCCGCACTGATTGGCCGAGGTGTCAACGGTCGGTGGCCAATCAGTGTGCCGCTCCTTTACCTTTCTTACCCTCCAATCACGGGGAAGCTTTTTGTCCCTTCCCCGACCAATTACACGTTCTCCTGGGTGTGGCTCCCAGCCTGCCTGGCACGATGTTTGTCACCCATGGTGGCGTACTGCGTGGCTGCTGCCTGTTGGCTCTTCCAAAGTCATTGTAGCGGTGGGGGAATTATTTAATGTGTGGTGCACTAATGGGCCTATCTAATGTCTATGGGATGTATTGCCATAAGGGACACTGGGATACTCACAGAGGGAACGACACACAAGGGAATTTTACCCATAATCCCTGTACTAATTAGCATGCCACGCCCCCTCGTAACAGGGACGAAGATACAAGCTTAATCCGACATTCGGGCTACAGAACTTATTACATCTAGATTCGCTACCATGACAGCCAGACACCTACCTATGCAGATCTACCTGGATCTAGATATTCCTCTACCCCTAATTTTCATAACAGTATGTTTCGGGGATCACATTTGTGAAGTTTCCTGATCGGATAAGGTTCATTTTTCTATGCAAGATGGCTGCCAAACCACGTGAGCTACGACATCATCAGTTTCAAGCTATATGCAACAGTTGTGTTAGATGATATTTGTAAAATTTAGCGTCGATAGGGTAAGCGGTTTAAGAGATATAATTATTTAATATTTTCCTTCAATCCAATATAGCTGCCACACCATGTGACCAAATATATTTCTGTGATCAACTTTTAATCACCATGCCTAGTCAATGACACGTAAAGTTTCGAGTCAATCGATTTGGTGGTTTGGGAGAAGATGTGTTTTTAAGGTTTTCGGTTTAATTCAATATGGCTGCCAAACCATGTGACCTATGATGTCGTAAATGTAATATTTCAACACAAATGGGTCATAGATCATGTGCATGCAATTTCAGATTTTTAGTACTAGCAATGGTACCTGCCCCTTGCCAGCTTCAATTGGGAGGCCAAATGAAAAGGCAAAATATCAGAAATTGAAGGCTTTTTAATTTTAAACGATATATATAAATACTAGCAGAAGTACCCGGGGAAGGGAGGGGAGGGGGAATGGGGGAGGAGGGGAGGAGAGGGTGGGGAGGGGAGAAGAGGGGGGGAGAGGGGGAGGAGGAGAGGGTGAAGAGGGGGGGGATGGGGAGGGGGAGGGGGAGGGATGGGAGGGGGAGGAGGGAGGGGGAGTGGAGGGGGAGGTGGAGGGGAAGGGGGAGGAGGGGAAGGGGGAGGAGGGGAGGGAGAGGGGGGAGGGGGAGGGGGAGGGGAGAAGGGGAAGGGGTGAGGGGAGGGGGAAGGGGCAGGGGGAAGGGGGAGGGGGGAGAAGAGAAGGGGAGTGGGTAGGGGGAGGGGGGAGGGGGAGGGGAGGGGGGAGGGGAGGGAGAGTGGAGGGGGGAGGTGGGAGGGGAGGGGGGAGGTGGAGGGGAGGGGGGAGGGGGGAGGGGGACGGGGAGGGGGAGGGGGAGGGGAGAAGGGGAGGGGGTCGGGTGGAGGGGGGAGGGGGAGGGGAGGGGGAGGGGGAGGGGGAGGGGAGGGGGAGGGGGGAGTCAAGTCGGAAGTCATTGTCGTCAATTGAATGTCGCATTTATTTTTTATTCCCTGTCAAATGGCATTGGTCCCGCATTCCGAACCCGGAAGTCGGAAGTCATTGTCGTCAAAGTTGAAAAATTAACGTTACGAAATACGCTGATGACGTCATAATTTTAAAACCCGAAGGTTTTTAAAACATTTAAGGTGTGCTGTAGTTTCTCTGGGACGTACTGATTCCGAATATGAAGTTGAAAAATTAACGTTCCGAAATATGCTGATGACGTCATAATTTTAAAACACGATGTTTTTTTAATTTTAAGGTGTGCTGTAGTTGCTCTGAGACGTACTGATTCCGAATATGCCTTTGGTTTTGCTCTGCGATGAGTAGTTCTCGAGTTATAAGAGGACAAACAAACAAACATACTTTACTGCTTTATATATATAGATAAGTTAAATCATATCACACGCAATTCATCAAAATCTAAACAGTATTTGCAGAATATCAATAAAAGCCACATCACTGTTTATATCGGTAAATATTATTCCATCGTGTTTGGAAAAAACTGGAAAATTGGAAAAACAATATACGGTAGCCTATTTTACTCCAGGGGGTTCCAGGATTACCCACCCAAAATTTCGTTGTGATCGATTCAGCCGTTTTTGCGGTACCTGGGAATGGACAGACATTTGGTGAATTATAGTAAGATAAGGAATTCGATTAAAACATTTTTGGCTGGTATACCACTTCACCTATGATGTCATCATTATCATGCTTTTGTTCCCCATTGGGAGTACTTGACAATGTGCCAAGTTTCAAATTTTTCCATTCAGCGGTTTCTGAGAAATAAAATTCTAATTATTTGCGTTTAATCCAAGATGGTTGCCATACCACGTGACCTATGACGTCACAATTATGATAATTACATTCTACATAGGTGTCACAACTAACCTGAAAGTTTCGTCTCAATCAGCCATGTGGTTGTTGAGAAAAACGAAGTTTAGCCCGTATGGACGGACGGACAGCCCAAAAATATAATGCTTTCGGGGGCGGAGGCATAAAAAAAGAAACAAGTACAGATACATTCAAAGTACACCACCCCAATGCCAAATAAATAACATATCCTCCAGCACATGGTGTGATACCGCCGTGCAGCAAATAGAGACTGTATTGTGAGGGAGAGGTGTACAATAATTGATTGATTAATTGCGTAATTAAAATCAATAAACAGTAATCGTAAAATAATTAATTTCTTAATCAATTGGCTAATGGAATACCCCAAACCACCAGTGTTTCATCCGAAGCTGTAACATTTTGAAAATTAATTTTAAAAATTAAGTAACCGAAAGAATTAAATGATTAATCAATAAATAATTCATTGATTTGTCAATAAATCAGAAATATCCTTTATAGCCAAATCACTTGTTCACTGCCATGTCCAAATATCAGCGTCCTTGCTCAAAAGGTGCCGGTGATATCGCCCAGATGAGAAAGAAAGAAATAAGTACGTAATAAATCGATAATAATGAAGTAATCAATATATTAATTGATTAATCAAAAAATAAAAAATACGTTTTTGCCAAAGCACATGATTACTATTGTGCCTAAGATTTTAGAAATTTGGCCTATGTTGACCTTTTCGTCTATGTTCACCTAAAATATAATTTGTGGTTGATTGTGGTTGAATTCAGTGACCAGATATGCAAATGCTCTTCAAATTTCCTGTCAATTGGATGAAAATTGAGGATTTTAGAAATTCGGCCTATGTTGACCTTAAAAATACTTGGTGGTTAAATTCAGTGACCAGATATGCAAGTCCTCTTCAAATTTCAAGTCAATTGGATGAAAATTGAGGATTTTAGAAATTTGTCAAAGTTGGTGACCTTTGGCCTATGTTGACCTTTTGACCCCAAAAACAATAGGCTTCTTGCTTATGACCAACTCTACTATTTGATGAAGTTTTGTGATGAAAGGTTGAGAATTGTGTACTGTAGACCGGTGACAAACAAACAAACAGACAGACAAACAGACTAGAAATCGGTCAGAGACCGAGGACTTGCCAGAATGTACTTTTTTTCAGGGGTATTCGTTAGAAGGGAATCGGATAATGTTTGACAGAGTTATTAGTAAAAAAAAAAAATTTGACCTTGAGTTTGACCTTGCAAGGTCACTCAAGGTCAAAGGTCATGGTGCGAAATTAAATGTCGTGTGTGACTTCCTATATGTCAGTAACAGTAAGTGTATGCATATCTCTTGTACTTTTAGAGTTATAGTGGTTTGAAATATATTTTAAATGAAAAGTCGACCCCCCTGATTTCACGTTTTGGGTGACCTTGAGCTTGACCTTGGGCCTAGAGAGTTAAAAATTGGGCACAGTCTATTCCAGGGCAAGACAAATATGTGTGTAAAGTTTGGCGATGCTCTGTGCAACGATGTAGATGGAGTACTGCGCACAAACAAACAGACAGACAAACCAACCAACCAACCAACATACTTGCCGGCATTTTTTCCGGCAAGTAACAAACAGACAGAACCACAAACGCAACCGACCAATATACTTTAAAAATCTTCGATTTTGCAAGTAACAAACAAACAAGACTAGAACGGCACTCAGTAGAGCACATACCTCCGCCAGGCTGAACAGTTTATGTTTTGTATCCACTGATAGGCCGGATATGGATTCAGACCTGAACCAAAATCTAATCGGCTTGTTCTTGTCACCTAACCAATTTGTCCACCAAGTTTAGTCATAACTCGTCCATAACTTTTTTTAATATCATGTTATATATACGCTTTTCACCCGATCTCTCAATGGTGAAGAATCACATTAAAATTTTACTGGCTGGATCCGGATCTGGATCTTCACCAAAATTGAACCAATTCTTCCTTGTCACACACCCAACCTCTCCACCACGTTTCGTCCAGATCCGTCCATAACTTTTTGAGATATCCTGCTATGTATAGTTTTTGGACCCATCTCCCAATGGTGAAGAATCACTTAAAAATTCTACGAGCCGGATCCGAATCCGGATCTTCACCAAAATCTATTCATTTCATCCTTGTCACATACACTACCTCCTCTGCCAAATTTTGTCCAAATCTGTCCACAACTTTTTGAGATATCTTGTTCACAAACAAACAAGCAGACAGACAAACAGACAGACAGAGGAGAAAACATAACCTCCATCCACCTTTGGTGGCGGAGGTAAAAACGAATAAAGAGTGTGAACTAAGTACTCCCTTTCAGCACATGTCATTGCCGGGCCCCCTTCGGTGCCCGTCGATGATGGCATGCAGCGCCTGGAGATGGAATAGGAAAGGAGTCATGTACAAAATTTAAAATGTCTGTAGCTGAGGAGGAGCCCAATGCGGGTTTGAAACAGCATATCGATATAATCAGGTTTGTTTACTTCCTCAGTCTGTCCCCGAACTACTTCCTCTGTTTTGGGGCTAGCCCCACAAAACTTTCTGCGGAACCTTTTGGGGTCCCAGTATGTGATTGCCGTGTGTGGTTTTTCCCATACGTTTTTACATTTACAAGACCAGCGATGCAATCACCCCCATTAACCAACAATAACCGACATAACTGCCGACAGAATAATAATAATAATAATAATTCATTTATTTTGTATAGCGCTTTTCCAGAAGCCCAAAGGCGCTTTGACAGAGTGGCAAACATAATGCATAACAATACATGAAAACAACAATTGCAAAAAGACAAGAATCAATAGGGAAATATTTAAAGCAAAAGGAGGGAGAAGGAGAAGAGATAGTCAGGGGTTAAATGCTGTGGGTTGAATGTTGAATGCAGTGTTGAACAGGTGGGTCTTTAGTGATGTTTTGAATGTGGTGAGTGAGGAGGAGTCTCTGATGGTGTGAGGTAGTGAGTTCCAGAGGGTGGGAGCAGCGATGGAGAAGGCCCTGTCCCCCCAGGATCTGAATTTGGTCCGGATGGAGGGGGTCAGGAGGTTGGTACCAGCAGAGCGGAGGTTGCGGGTGGGAGTGTGTCTGGAGAGGAGGTCAGCCAGGTAGGATGGGGCCAGGTTATGGAGGGCTTTGTATGTCAAGAGGAGGATTTTGTACTGGATTCTCTGGGGGATGGGGAGCCAGTGAAGCTTGTAAAGGATGGGGGTGATGTGGTCACGGGTCCGGGAATGGGTGAGTAGACGGGCAGCGGAGTTCTGAATGTATTGGAGTTTATTGGTGATTTTTGAGGGTGAACCATAGAGGAGGCTATTGCAGTAGTCCAGACGGGAGGTGATGAAGGCGTGGATGAGGGTTTCTGCAGCCGTGGAGGAGAGGGATGAGCGGAGACGGGCAATGTTTTTCAGGTGAAAGAAGGCTGACTTTGTGATCTGTTTAGTGTATTTGTCGAAGGAAAGGGTTTGGTCAAAGATGACGCCAAGATTCCGGATGTGAGGGGAGGTGGATACTGGGATACCGTCGATGTTGAGGGACACAGACACAGATCCTGATCGGGATAATCCCTGCCTGCATGAGGAGATCGTAACCGGCAGGCCACGCTCCGAGCTTCGTCATTGGCCGAGGAGACATGGGGTGATTCGACAGAGCTCGGCCATTGGTCAGTGTGACGTCAGAGCGAGAAGCTTCGACAGAAACTAGAGGAAGAAGAGCACGTCTCTTGGTTCTTGCTTAGTAGTGCTCTTATTGTACGATTGAGGAGGAAGGTGGCGTCATTTGGTGTGTGTGGACCTGGTGCTGAGAGAGAGAGAGAGAAAGGTGTCGACAATTTTGATCATGAAGAAGGGGTGTTTGCGGTGTTTTGTGGGGCTCTTGGCGTTTCGGACAGAGTGAAGAGCGAAAGGGGACCGCCCGCACAAATTACCACACGTTCGTGGAGCCGCGGAGAGGGACTCCGCGCCATCTTATGCGCTTCCCGTGAGTTTACGCTAACTTACGCTAAAAACTTCGAGTTTCGACGACCATCAGTCTCATAAATTTCTGTACGCAAAGCTGAGTGCCAGCATAAATGGTGGATGTTCTTTTATTTTATCTTTCCCCTTGTCTGTTTTTGAGTTAGTGTGGAGGGTCTCTCAGAATTGGATTTATTTGACCTCGACCTTTATTTCACCTTGCATTTATTTTCATTAACCAATTATTGTTGAATTTCCTTGTGTTCGTTTATTCGTTGTGGGTTCGAGAATAAACCTGTGTGTTTCGCCAAGTAAACTCTTTGTTTCCTTCCATCCCGCATGCGCCAAAAAGTACCGCCAATTTTCGGGCTGCCGCCTCGGAGTTAAAAACGAATGGCCATTTGTCACCCAGTGGTCTTAATTGCTGGGCGACACGACAATATATATATATGTATATATATATATATATATATATATATATATATATATATATATATATATATATATATATACATATATATATATATACATATATATATATATATATATATATATATATATATATATACCCCTGCCCTTCCAGCCAAAGAAAGATGCATAAAGCAACCAAGAAAAGCTACACAAGGACTCTTTGCTATTTCAAACCATATCTGGGTTCTTCTACAGCCGCAGACATTCATAAGTAGTATATACATGAGAATCCCAATGGTACCCACCCCTTCAGCTGCTGCCGGACTGGTTTTATCGCTTAATGGTGAATCCATCAGCGACAGCGTAGGCAGAAACGTGCACCACCGAGGCTCCCATACATGTACCCCGTGCAATGTCAACAACAATTAACATATAAATAACGAGACACAATCACATCTTATGTATGTACGATTGTACGTCTCATGTATGTACTATTTGTAAATGTCTGCAGCTGTAGAGGAACTCAGGTAGGGTTTGAAACAGCAAAGGGTTTACCTTGTGTCGCCTTTCTTAGTTGCTTTATGCAGCTTTCTTTGGCTAGAAGAGCTTGGGAGTTCATCTATTTGATAATCCTAGACACCTGGGTATTTGATTTGGTGAGAGCGGACTAGTTATACCCTCTAATTATGGGTGAGAAACGTGATTGTGTCTTGGGAGATTATATATATATATATATATATATATATATATATATATATATATATATATATATATATATATACATATATATATATATATACAGACTTGGCATTTAATATGGAATATTTTTTTTGTGGGGTTGAACTTACTTTTCAAGATGACTTAAAAACAAAAGTTCATTGGAATTATATTGAAATTATTGTAGATTTTGTTAATGTGACCTTTAAAAGAAACAAAAACCACATTTGACATTTCGAAGCAAATAAATTCATCCTTGAAAGTGATGTAAACTGATATCGAACTCAATTCACGGACAGTACTGTGTTAAACTTCTGTGCGTTTTCCAGAAGTATCTCTTTATTTTGCACATTAGCCCAAATTTTTTTTAAACAAAAACAAAAGTTAAATTACGACTGAGATTACGGACAGTAAAATTACAGTTCAGTACTTCGTGTAACCCCCACGAGCATTCAGGAGAGCATGTACACGTCGAGGCATGCTGTTCACGAGATTTGCCAAGGTTTGGACAGGAATCGCTTGCCATGCAGTGACAATAGCCTGCTGCAATTCATGCACAGAGGCAGGCTGCTGGTCCAAGTTGTCGATTTGACGCGTTAATTCTGCCCACAAGTTCTCTATCGGATTCATATCCGGGGACATGGCAGGCCACTCCATATGCTCTACTCCACGGTCAGCAAGAAAGTGTTGGATCATGCGACCACGATGAGGCAGTGCATTGTCATCTTGGAAGACAAAGTTTCCTCGAAAGGCTGCACGAACAAATGGAAGCAATGTTTCTTCCAGAATGGCCCTGTGCTTGAACTGGTTCAGGTTTCCATTCAGAACAACCAGGTCAGTTTTGCCCCCTGCATGAAAAGCAGCCCAAACGGTCACCCCACCACCTCCAGCTTGGACTCTTGGCACTATACAATCTTCGTTGTAGGCTTCATGCACTTGTCTGCGCACTCGGACGTGGCCATATTGACGATAGACCAGAAATCTAGACTTTTCACTGAAGATCACATGATTCCAGTGTCCTGGCTGCCATTGGCGGTGCTCTCTGGCCCACTGCAATCGGCGCTGGTGGTGTTGTCTGGTCAGACGTGGCTTTCTCAGGGGACGCCTGGCACGATAGCCTGCTTGAACCAGTCGTTGGTTGACTAGCCTTCTGGATACAGGCACATTTGTCAGTTGCTGCCACTCAGCCCTAAGCCGATTAGCTGACTTGGTACGGCCATTGCGGACTAACCGGTGCAGCTGGCGATCATCGCTCCTTGTGGTTCTGTGGGGACATCCTGACCTCGGTATTGGAGTAGGGACACTCCTCTGAGCATTTCGTTTCAGGATCTTTGACACCTGACCTTGAGTGATGCCATACTGCCGAGCAATAGCACGCTGTTTCATGCCGGAATTTCGTAAAGCCACCACTAAATGACAAACAGCATTGTCGAGTTGACGGACCATCTCCAGGGGAAGCGGCAATAACTTTTGTAGATGTGCAGCAGTTGTTTTCCACTAATACAGAACGCAACAACCCTTATATACCCGATTGTGAAGCCAATCGTCAAATGTACCTGTACGTACATTTTGTCACGCCACCTGTGATATAATCCTGTTATTGACTTCTTGCTGCGACAGACAATCAGTGACATGGTTCTTTTAACAAAGAAATCACTGAAGCGTAAAAGAAACTCACCAGATTGATATACCGAGTTCAGAAAGTAAACCCAAGTCAAGAAAAAAAAAAAAATTCCATATTAAATGCCGAGTCTGTGTATATATACATACATACACACACACATGCACACATGCCAGGGTTGTTTAAACTTATCTGGCCCCAGACCCCATTTAGACAAAATTGTTTTGCTCATGTAAGCATTTTTCTCATTCCATGCTGGTGCAGCTTTTGTTCTTTCACGAGCGATTCATTTCACAGTTAATCATAACCACGCCAAGTTGATTTGTTACCACATTAAGAGTTGAATCCTGTGGAGATGTAAGCTATAGATGCTGGAGTCTAACCGTTGGTCTGCATTTTAATTTCCCCTAAGCAAATTATTAACCACTGCCAGTCGCCTCCATTGGGTAATGGTGGTACAAAAAACAATGGCCTTCTTTCATGCGGAGACTTTAAAATGCCATTTTTAAGCTCTGAAACCAGAAGTGTGACGGTCTCAGCGAGTCATTGCTGGCACTCTTTGTATTGAACTCCACCAATAAATAATATTACCAGTTGCTGGGACAATACTGGTGGTCGTAACTCGGGCAACGTCACAGTGGATGCTTTTGATTGGCAATACATTGGATGTATGGCAATCCACCTTTATAATCTCTCATAATGTTGTACTGTACTTTTGTCTTCATGACACACAAATCAAGATCCAAAACAATAAAGACGTCGTGCAGAGCACGATACTTGCAAAATCCACCCACCGCCCAAAAAAAGGTTGCCATGGATACATCAAATTGTCCATTTCTTTAAGATTTCAATTGAACATCTTCATCAAAGCTTTGTTCAATCAGATTTTATTTATTATTTTTCAAATGAAAATAGATTTTAGTAGTTTGACCTTGAGTTGATCTTTGACCTTTTGACCTCAAAAATAGTTGTTTTCCCAATTCAGTGATGCACTATGCAAATGCTGTTTAATGTCTAAGTTAATAGGATGAAAAGCGACGATTTTTCAGATGAAAATCGATGATTTTAGATGTTTGACCTTGAATTCACCTTTGACCTTTTGACCTCAAAAATAGTTGCTTTCCCAATTTACTGACTCAATGTGCAAATGCTATTCAACTTTCAAGTGAATCGGATGAAAATGACAATTTTAGAAACCTGACCTCAAGATGACCTTTGACTTCAAAATCAATAGACTTCTTCCTTATGAGAAACTCTACCATTTGGTGAGGTTTCATGAAGATCGGATTAAAATTGTGACATGTAGGCAACAGAAAGACAGACAGAATAACGCACAAGACCAGACGAACCAATATACTTGGTTGTGGATGTCGGGAGGAGGACTCTTACATATTTGCATACATAATAAATAGATGGCTAATAATAACAACATTGTAAAATAAGTTTCCGCTGTATTTACAGTGACTGATGTCTGCAGAGGTGCAGGTGTAAAGGAAATGTGAATATCTTGCACAACCTTGGCCATCATCGCATGCGGTTTGCTTACTTTATTTAATGTGTACTATAGGTGGTGGACAAGGCTTGTGGTTTAATGAACTGAGGACATGTACAAAGAAAATCCACCTTTGTTGCATTTCTTCCCATAGAAGGGGTGTGAGCAGCGGCACTTGGAGCGCTGTCCACCCTTCTTGATGATGCATATTCCTCCATTGCGACATTTCCTTGTCCGACATGGGTTTTTCACTAGATGGATTGGTGGGGTCACAGAGAAGGGACACAATAAAACAAAATTGGAAAAGGTCAAAAGTACCGGCATCTCAAAAGTAGAAAGAAGGAGAATTGCTTTGTAATAGATGTCCCCTACAGGTCCCAATGAATGTTCTTGTTCCAAGCAATCAGCAATTGTGAGCAATTTCCAAGCAATCAATGGGGTTTTGTAATCACTTCTGTGTGTCTGACTGTCTGTGCGTGTGTCTGTCCAGGCCATAACTTTTTTACCATTTGAGTTTTGTCATCAAATTTTCACCAAAGCTTTATTATGATAATATGGAGAAGACATTAAAATTTTTGTCAAAAGGTCAAAGGTCAGCATAACCTAAAATAATCAATTTTCATCTGATCTGAAATTTTAAGAATTTGTATATTGGATCATTGAATTGGTTCACCAATCAAAAGCTAGAAACTGATTGTTTTATTTAGATCAAAAAGTGAAGGTTGCGTATAAATCACTAATTTTCACCCGACTGACTTGAAATTTAAAGAATTTGCAAATCAGTTCACTGAATTAGTTCACTAATGAAAAGGTAGGAGTCAATTGTTTTTTTTCTTGATGAAAAGGTCAAGGTTGCATAAAATCGTCAATTTTCATCCAATTGACCTGAAGTTTTAAGAATTTGCATATTAGGTCACAGAATTGGTTTACCAATCAAAAGCTAGAAGCTGATTATTTTTTAGATCTAAAGCTCAAAGGTCAGGGCTGCATAAAATCATCAATTTTCATTTTGTATTTTTTTTAAACTGCTTTCGTTATTTTGAGCAGATCGAAGAAGACGAAGACGTCTGAATACAAACGGACGTGGACAGGCTTTGCATTTTCTGATGCTTTCTTGTTTTAGGTTTGCAAAACTACATAATAAGTTGACGTTTCTGTTAATTATTATCACTAGGGCATGCCCGTACTATATATATGCCCGTACTATATATCTATCTAAAATTATATCCCCCCCCCCTCTATTTACATGAAATGGTTTGGTTCATTCGCAACGCCAAAGCGAACGGCGAACGGCTTGCGAGTACAGTGACAATCCCCCCCCTCTATTTACATGAATGGTTTGGTCCATTCGCAACGACCACAGAACCCCCCCCTCATGCAATGGTTTGGTCCAAAGCGAACGGCTTCCGGAGTTTGGTAAAGCAATCGCCATCGCGTGCACAAACGCGCAGGAAAGCGAATGAATCGCAAATTCGTTTTTATTAGTGATACGAATTGAATTGGGAGAAATTGGGAGATGAATGAATTGGGAGAAATAATGCGCATAAGAAATCGAATTACGTACCGTAATGGCGGTCAGCTCGTAACGCGCTCAGCTCCGCTCGTCTCACATCGGCCACGCCTACGCAACAAAGCGTTCTGTGATTGGATGCCGGAAAGCGTGCTGCCGGACAGTCGTCACTGTCCGGAAGTTCGCAAATCGCAGTTAGGATGAATCGTTTTAATTTAATCGCAGTTTGAATTCGTTTTAAAACATAGTTTAACGGCAACATAGTTTTCCAACGTGAAATAAATGAATACGCTGTCAAATGTGCCGTCCGAGGCAGAGTCTGATCGCCACGTTCGGCACACGTGATAGCTCGCTGCTCTCTGATTGGTTGAAGCGTTTTTTGGACATATCTCGGTAAGTAATTGTCCGATTAATATGAAACCTTGAAAAGGCACATCCTCGGGTCCCCAGCAATATACCTGGCAAGTTTCAAGTATATCGGACCCGTGGTTGTCGAGAAACAGCGGTCACAGACAAACAAACACACAGACAGACACACACACACACAGAGATTACTGGAATTATAGATAGATTATAAAGCCATGCACCAAGTTTCAGTTAAATATGTTGAAGGGTAAGGAGAAAAAGTCTGAAAAACTGACCCATGTATATAAATATAATATAACCACCTTTTGAGGCCATTTTCCCCCGCAAAGCGGGGGTTGGCCTTTTTCGGGAACCGTGGTTGTTGTTGTTTTTTTTGGTCCCCTTTTTGAAGCAATGTTTTACGGCCGGATGCCCTTCCTGACGCCAACCCTTTTTGCCGCCTTTAACGACAAACGGGGAATTACCAGTGAATTGGTACTCAATTTGCCGACCTCGGAAGGATGACAGGCTGAGTCAACCCCCCTGGCGTTAATTCAGCGATCGACCAGGATTCGAACCCAGGATCCTAGGATCCTAAGCCGGCACCCTAGCCGCTAGCCCAACACCAGGCCCAACACCTAGGACCCATGTATGATATGTGATATTTTCAAAAAGGGTATAACTCCACGAAAAAATTTTATCCTAAATTTATCCTAAATTCTGAAGACAAAACCTACCTTTCTGGCAATGCTTTCCGTGGTAAGGACTGTGGCAAGTGCACGATTTTTGGAAAGTCCAAGAATACTCGTTGTACACGGAAGTGCACACTCCCTGATGAAGACATGGGTTTGCATCACAGGGATCTGCAAGAAAATGAGGGAATGTTAAAAAAAAGTTTTAAGAATATTTTTCATTAATCTTCTCAATGTCTCAATGTCGAATCGAATGAGAATTGCCCTTGTTTGGTTATGAACAGCAGCATGCATCATGGATATATAATCATCTTTTTATACACACTGGAGTGACACTCAACAAGGAGTTTTAGACACAGAACAGAAAGGATGTAAGAGAGGGTGCTAGGGAACGATAGACCATTTGTTATTAAACAAGACCATACTCGAAAACTGCAAGCTTCGACAAACCAACTTATCCACAGCCTGGGTAGATTACAAAAAAGCCTTTGATAGTGTCCCACATGCATGGATTATAAAATGCATGCAGGTATACAAAGTTAACCCCCAAATAGTAACACTGATAGAGAAAGCAATGGCACACTGGAATACAACGCTGATACTACCACATTTGGAATGGAAAATTTAAATCCCAGGGGTAAAGATACGACGTGGTTGCTTACAAGGTGACAGCCTTTTCCCCCTCATGTTTTGTCTGGCTCTGGACCCACTGAGTAACCTCATCAATGAACAATGACACATATACAATGTAACGTGCCACAGAAAAATGACCAAAGAATCTAGAAAGGTGACACATCTATTGTACATGGATGATCGAAAACTGTTCGCACCGAATGATGACAAATTGGCAGATCAACTGAAACTAGTAAAGCGCTACTTGGAGGACATTCAAATGGAATTTGTTCTTGATAAATGTGCCAAACGCACATTTCTATCTGATAAGCAGAATAAGACTACTTCTGAAATCAGCTCTCTCTCCAATGAACAAACTCAAAGCTATAAACCAACTTGCAGTACCGGTATTCCAGTATAGCCGTGTAATTATAAACTGGCCACAATCAGAGATCAACAACTTAGACACCAAAACAAGGAAACTTCTAGCTTTTCATAAGATATTCTACAAAAACCAATGCTTTCCGGGGTTTTACTTGCCGAGAGGAGAAGGAGGAGGCGGTCTGATGTAGCTAAACCTAGATCACAGAACGGAGTGTGTGGAGGACTAGTGGAGTATGTGAAAAGCTCAACAGACTATCGAATTTTGAATCGAGATCGAGATTTGTACACGAGCAAGAACACAACAAATCAGAATAGGTATCCTTAATCCATTTAGCTACAAACTTCCAAAAACAGGTGCAGGGTACTCCACAGTAAAATGAAACAGAAACAAATACAGTCCCAATGATAGCAAAGAAGGAAAAGGAAAACTTCAAAAATAATTTCAGCAGATATACTCAGACAAATGAGAGAATGAAAAAAGAGCAGGAAGATTCAAAAAAGAGCTTGACAGACCAGGGATTGATAAGGAAGACTCATTGGAATGGCTAAGAAGAGGTCAAATTAATTGGGATGGAGAACGAGTCGTTGGGATGGAGAACGACACTAATGCCTTAAAGAGAATGGTGGGATTGAGTCAATCGGGCAAATGCAGGTTTTGCGGGATGGAAGCAGAAAGTACCAGTCACCTCCTTTCAGGATGTAAAAAACTCATGTCAGAACAGTTGTACACAGAAAGACATGACAGCGTCTGTAAAGTAATCCACTGGCACATCTGTAAACATTTCAACATTCCGGTTCCAGAACAATGATGGAAATACAAACCAAATCCGATCCTTTAAAATGAGCACACAGTGCTCAGGCATGACGAGATGATCCCATCAAGTGTAGACATTGCAGGCGGAGCATCGCGTCTGGACATAGTGCTCAAACACAAAAAGGAAAAGACGGCACTGTTGATTGAGGCTTTGGTTCGCAATGGCTGAGCTAAATGCTTCAGAAACCAAGAAAATGGTCAAATACCAGGACCTAAAAAAATGAGGTAAAGAGGTCTTGGAAATAGAGGAAATCTGGAATTATAGTGCAAAAATTGAAGAAACCTGAAATGCATCAACATGCGTGCCTTTCCATTGGAAGGACGTTAAGCCGGAGGACCCATCTGACAGCACTAGTTGATGTTTATAAATGCCGTGATATCTTTCACGAAAAGTAGGTGAATGTATTGCTGGCACCCTGAACAACTTATCAAGGGATACTTGAATGTTAAGATCAGGCCTTGAACAATCCAATTGTCCTTAGCTGGGGTGACGTAACAAGAAAACATGAAATTCTAAAATATCTTCTGTCTTGTTCACCTTTTGCCCCATTAATTAAGATCAATTATGTGAGAGGTGAACAAGACAGTATATGCCATGTACTCATGAGTCCTTTTGTCCTTCACCCCTCTGACAAGGTCGGAGACGGGGGCATTCAAATGAGCTCCGACCCACCGATCATCCGTCCATGCAGTTTTGTGTACGCGTTATATAAACATGTACAAAAAGTTTTAATTAAAACAAAAGCCACGTCGATGTTACACAATGCCTAGATGCAGCTGTGCCTATAACGTCGATGTTATAGGCACAGGACATTCCTATTGATTCGATTACTTGATGTTATTTTTGTGCAAAGTGAAAATATATCTCGGCAATTTCCCGTGTGTGGCGACGAATTTTTAATATATCTCGGCATTTTCCCGTCTGTTATTTCAGGCGGTGTATGACTGACCATGCCGCGATTAAAAAAAAAAAAAATCTCGGCAATTTCCCGTGTGTGGCGACACGTGAACGAAGCTATGCTCCTCTCTCCACATTATTGTGACGACGTATAAATTAAATATTTCATCGTGACGATTGTCATCAAATGGACGAATTTTTAATATATCTCTGTAGCGGTTACCGCTGGATGTACATAATCGCCTTGCACCGGCCAGAACACGGCCAGACGCGCCTCTCCCGTGCATGCCCGGACTCACTGTTCCCGGGCACGCCCGAACCTCCCGGGCACGCCCGGTCTCGTCTTTCCCGGGCATGCCCGCTCTCGCCTTTCCAGGGCTCGCCCAGAGCGTCCGGGCATGCCCGCTATCGCCTTTCCAGGGCTCGCCCAGAGCGTCCGGGCATGCCCGCTATCGCCTTTCCAGGGCTCGCCCAGAGCGTCCGGGCATGCCCGCTATCGCCTTTCCAGGGCTCGCCCAGAGCGTCCGGGCATGCCCGCTATCGCCTTTCCAGTGCTCGCCCAGAGCGCCCGGGCACGCCCAGCCTCGACTTGCCAGGCCGCAGCCAAACACGCCCGGGCAGGTCCAGACTCGCCTTTCCAAGGCTCGCCCTTGATACCCGGGCATGCCCGGTATAGCTTTTGCCGGGCAAACTTCCCGACATAAATGTGTATATACATTGTTGCCCGATAAACGGGCTTGTGAGAATACCTGAGCTGTTTTGTTTCAATAAAGCAACTCGGACGAATTCCGTCTTTGGTCGCGTCATTTCTTTCGACTCGCGTTGGAGCGCAGTTCCTTCATTGGTGACCTACCGACATGGATACGGCAGTGACGCTTAAACTGCCTACCTTCTGGGAGGCTCACGCGGCTGTTTGGTTCGCCCAGGCGGACTCCCAGTTCGCCCTGCGAGGCATCACCGCGGACGACACCCGCTTCCACCATGTTGTGGCGGCGCTCGGTTCCGCCACCGCGGCCCGCGCCTTGAGCCTCCTCCAGCACCCGCCGGCTGCTGACAAATACGACGAGCTGAAGACGCTCCTCCTCGGCGCTTTCGCCCTCTCACCGGCAGCACGCGCACGGCGCCTGCTTGACCTGCCCGAGCTCGGCGACACGCGCCCGTCCGAGCGCATGGACTATATGCTCTCGTTGCTCGGCGAGCACTCTCCGGCATTCCTGTTCCGGGAGCTGTTCCTCCGTCAGCTGCCTAACCCGGTACGCCTCGCCCTGGCTGGCACGTTGATCACGGATTCCCGCGCCCTCGCCAGGGAAGCCGATAAGATCTCCTCGGCGGGCCAGCACATCGGCGCGGTTACCTGGAGCCCGCCGCCGTCCGAGTCGACGCCCACGACGCCCGAGCGCCCTGCGCGGTTGGAGGCCGAACTGCCGGTGCAACTGGCGGCCGCCACGCCGCACCGCCCGCTTCCGACACGACGGCCGGGGCCTCCACCTGACCGGGCGTGGTGTTATTACCATGCCAGGTTCGGACACAAGGCTCGGACGTGCCGGCCCCCGTGCACTTTCGGCAGGTCGGGAAACGGCCGGGCCGGCGTTCATTCCCAGCCATGAGCGCCGGCCACTCGGGCAACTTGCTGTTTATTCGGGACAAAGCGTCTGGACGGCGTTTCCTGTGCGACACCGGCGCCCAACTGAGCGTCATACCTGCCTCCGAGCAGGACAGGCTGGACGCACTTTGCGGCCCCTCTTTGGTCGCTGCTAATGGCTCGGCCATACGCACTTTCGGCCCACGCGTCGTCACCCTCTGCTTCGGCAGCCAGCGCTTTCAATGGACTTTTGTTACCGCCAGCGTCCCCGTGGCTTTGCTGGGCGCCGACTTCCTCTGCGCGCACGGGCTGCTGGTCGACGTCAAACGACGTCGCCTTGTCCACGCCGAGACCTTCAGCTCCCTGGCGTGCACAATGAGCAGCTCCGCGCCGACCGAACTGGCGTGCGCCCTCCCGGCAACGAACGAGTTCGCTCGCCTGCTCGTGGAATTCCCGGCCCTCACGCGGCCGACGTTTTCGGCCGTCGCGGTGCGGCACGGGATCGAGCACCACATACCCACTACGGGCCCGCCGGTCTACGCCAGGGCCCGCCGCCTCGACCCAGCCAAGCTCGCCGTGGCAAAGGCCGAATTCGACGCGTTGGAGCACCTCGGCATCGTGCGGCGCTCCTATAGCGCGTGGGCCTCGCCACTGCACATCGTGCCAAAGCCGGGGGGTGGATGGCGCCCGTGTGGCGACTACCGCCGTCTCAATGACGCTACCACCCCCGACAGGTACCCGATCCCGCATATTCAGGACTTTTCCGCCCGTTTGGCGGGACGGGTCATCTTTTCGAAAATTGACCTGATACGGGGCTACCACCAGGTACCTGTCCGGGCGGCCGACGTCCCGAAGACGGCCGTCATCACGCCGTTCGGCCTGTTCGAATTTTTGCGGATGCCGTTTGGCCTCAAGAACGCGGCCCAGGCGTTCCAGCGCTTGATGGACGGCGTGCTGCGCGACCTGCCGTTTCTTTTCGTCTATCTGGATGACATCCTCGTCGCCAGCACGTCCCGTGCCGAGCACCTCCTCCACCTCCGAACACTGTTCGGTCGCCTCAGCGAGCACGGCTTAATTGTCAACCCGGTCAAATGCCACTTCGGCGCGACGACCGTTGACTTTTTGGGCCACCGCATCACCAAGACCGGGGCCGTGCCGCTGCCGACCAAGGTCGAGGCCATCACCACGTTCCCGCGTCCCCGTTCCATCAAGGCCCTCCAAGAGTTCCTCGGCATGGTGAATTTTTATCACCGATTCGTGCCCCGCGCTGCTCAGCTCATGCGGCCCCTTTACGAGGCCCTCCGGGGCAAGCCGGCCAAGCACGACATTGTTTGGTCCGCAGCCATGGACGCGGCCTTCGCCAGTGCCAAACGGGCCCTCGCCGACGCAACGCTGCTGGCTCACCCGGTGCTCAACGCGCCCATCGCCTTCACTACGGACGCCTCCAACTACGCGGTGGGCGCCGTCCATGAGCAATGGGTGGACGGGGTTTGGCAGCCACTCGCTTTTTTCAGCCGGCAACTCCGGCCGAACGAGTTAAACTACAGCACGTTCGACCGTGAGCTGCTCGGGCTATTCCTGGCCGTTCGCCATTTCCGACACCTCCTGGAGGGCCGCCCGTTCACGGCTTTCGTCGACCACAAGCCGTTGGTCTACGCAATGGCTAAGGTCACGGAGCCGTGGTCGGCCCGCCAGCAGCGCCACCTCTCCGCCGTGTCGGAGTTCACCACGGACATCCAGCACGTCGCCGGCAAAGACAACGCCGTGGCCGACTGCCTTTCGCAGGCCAGCGCGAACGCGGTCCACCTCGGCGTGGACTTCACGCTCATGGCGGCCGACCAGACCACCGACGCCTCGGTGCAGGCACTCCGCGTGGCGGACACGGGCCTCCGCCTGGCCGACATCCCCTTCGCGGGCACCGTCCTGCTCTGCGACGTCTCCCAGGGCCAGCCTCGCCCCATCGTGCCCGTTTCCTGGCAGCGCCGCATCTTCGCCTCCATCCACGGCCTTTCTCACCCGGGCCGGAAAGCTTCTCAGAAGCTGGTGTCGGCGCATTTCGTCTGGCACGGCCTTCGACGAAACATCCGCGACTGGGCCAACGCCTGCACGGCCTGCCAGCGAGCCAAGGTCCACCGCCACACCCAGGCCCCGCTGGCACCTTTCGCCGTGCCTGAACGGCGTTTTGACCACGTCCACGTGGACCTGGTGGGTCCCCTGCCCCCCTCGCGGGGGTTCACCCACCTGCTCACCATGGTGGACAGGACCACCAGGTGGCCGGAGGCCGTGCCCCTCACCTCCACCACCACCGCCGACGTGGCGCAGGCGTTCATCGCTACCTGGGTCGCGCGCTTCGGCGCACCAGCGGACATCTCGTCCGACCGCGGCCCACAGTTCACGTCTGAGCTTTGGGGCGCGGTCGCCCATTCGTTGGGGGTCACGCTGCACCGCACCACGGCCTACCACCCCCAAGCCAATGGGTTGTGCGAGCGGTTTCACCGCTCCATGAAGGCCGCACTCATGGCCGGCCTTCAGGACGACGGTTGGGCCGACCGGCTGCCGTGGGTCCTTTTGGGCCTTCGCACGGCCCCCAAGGAAGACCTCCAGGCGTCCGCCGCCGAGCTCGTCTACGGCCAGCCACTCCGCGTCCCGGGCGAATTCGTGCCTGACGCTACCAGTCCCTGGTCCGCCGCTCGCCAGCGCTCGGACCTCCAGGAGGCCGCCCGACGATTTGCCCCCGTGCCGACGTCCCGCCACGGTGGCCCCCAGTCCTACGTCCCCCCGGCGCTTCGCACAGCGGAGTACGTCTTTGTGCGTCATGACGCGCACCGGGGGCCACTCCGGCCGCCGTACGACGGGCCCTTCCGGGTCCTGCGACGGGGCGACAAGTCTTTCATTGTCGACTTCGGCGGCCGGCCGGACCGGATTTCTGTGGACCGCCTCAAACCGGCGCACATGGACGTCGACCGACCACCACGGTTGGCCCTTCCTCCGCGGCGAGGCCGCCCCCCGTCCACAGTTCCCCCCGCTCGACCACCCACCACACGTCAGACCCCTCCCCACGACCCTCCAGGGGTCGCTTCGGCCGGGTCATCCGGACCCCCCTTAAATTGACCCTGCCGGTACAGGTCGATTCTGGAGGGGCGTGTGTAGCGGTTACCGCTGGATGTACATAATCGCCTTGCACCGGCCAGAACACGGCCAGACGCGCCTCTCCCGGGCATGCCCGGACTCACTGTTCCCGGGCACGCCCGAACCTCCCGGGCACGCCCGGTCTCGTCTTTCCCGGGCATGCCCGCTCTCGCCTTTCCAGGGCTCGCCCAGAGCGTCCAGGCATGCCCGCTATCGCCTTTCCAGGGCTCGCCCAGAGCGTCCGGGCATGCCCGCTATCGCCTTTCCAGGGCTCGCCCAGAGCGTCCGGGCATGCCCGCTATCGCCTTTCCAGTGCTCGCCCAGAGCGCCCGGGCACGCCCAGCCTCGACTTGCCAGGCCGCAGCCAAACACGCCCGGGCAGGTCCAGACTCGCCTTTCCAAGGCTCGCCCTTGATACCCGGGCATGCCCGGTATAGCTTTTGCCGGGCAAACTTCCCGACATAAATGTGTATATATATTGTTGCCCGATAAACGGGCTTGTGAGAATACCTGAGCTGTTTTGTTTCAATAAAGCAACTCGGACGAATTCCGTCTTTGGTCACGTCATTTCTTTCGACTCGCGTTGGAGCGCAGTTCCTTCATCTCGGCATTTTCCCGTCTGTTATTTCGGGCGGTGTATGACTGACCATGCCGCGATTTAAACAAAATATATATATCTCGGCATTTTCCCGTCTCTTATTTCGGGCGGTGTATGACTGACCATGCCGCGATTTAAAAAAAAAATATCTCAATGGACTTGAAATTACAGGCCTTTGATAATTCATTTCGTTCTATAAAGGGCAACTTTCATCGGATTTTCTTCCCGTTTTTTTTCAACCGAGTCTAAAACTATGTTAGCGACTGTGAAAAATGAAATGATATATCGAATTTGATTTGAAATAAAACTGTGTGAGAGAGGAAGACACCACGGGCCTACAAAACAGGCCTCAAAGCTATGCGAGTTAATAAAATGGTGGATATTTGTTTATATGAAGGCTCTCCCAGAATGGGTGGAGCTATGGTTCCCAGAATGGGTGGAGCTTTGAGGTTTTGTCTTCTCTGCAAGAACAAGAAGAAGAAGAAGAAGAACAACAACAACAACAACAACAGCAGAGGGCACTCTATGAGCAGCGTCTGCGACGTGGCTAAAAACCTTGAACATTTCGTTTTCATATTGTACAGACTTGGCATTTAATATGAATTTATTTTTTTTCTTGACCTGGGTTTACTTTCTGAACTCAGTATATCAATCTGGTGAGTTTCTTTTACGCTTTGGTGATTTCTTTGTTAAAAGAGCCATGTCACTGATTGTTTGTCGCAGCAAGAAGTCAATAACAGGATTACATCACAGGTGGTGTGACAAAATGTACGGGCAGGTACATTTGACGATTGGCTTCACAATCAGGTATATAAGAGTTGTTGCGTTCTGTATTCGTGGAAAACAACTGCTGCACGTCTACAATAGTTATTGCCGCTTCCTCTGGAGATGGTCCGTCAACTCGACAATGCTGTTTGTCATGGAGTGGTGGCTTTACGAAATTCCGGCATGAATCAGCGTGCTATTGCTTGGCAGTATGGCATCACTCAAGGTCAGGTGTCAAAGATCCTGAAACGAAATGCTCAGAGGAGTGTCCCTACTCCAATACCGAGGTCAGGATGTCCCCACAGAACCACAAGGAGCGATGATCGCCAGCTGCACCGGTTAGTCCGCAATGGCCGTACCAAGTCAGCTAATCGGCTTAGGGCTGAGTGGCAGCAACTGACAAATGTGCCTGTATCCAGAAGGCGAGTCAACCAATGACTGGTTCAAGCAGGCTATCGTGCCAGGCGTCCCCTGAGAAAGCCACGCCTGACAAGACAACACCACCAGCGCCGATTGCAGTGGGCCAGAGAGCACCGTCAATGGCAGCCAGGACACTGGAATCATGTGATCTTCAGTGACGAGTCTAGATTTATGGTCTATCGTCAAGATGGCCGTGTCCGAGTGCACAGACAAGTGCATGAAGCCTACAACAAAGATTGTATAGTGCCAAGAGTCCAAGCTGGAGGTGGTGGGGTGACCGTTTGGGCTGCTTTTCATGCAGGGGGAAAAACTGACCTGGTTGTTCTGAATGGAAACCTGAACCAGTTCTAGTACAGGGCCATTCTGGAAGAAACATTCCTGCCACTTGCTTGTGCAGCCTTTCGAGGAAACTTTGTCTTCCAATATGACAATGCACGGCCTCATCGTGCTCGCATAATCCAACACTTTCTTGCTGACCGTGGTGTAGAGCATATGGAGTGGCCTGCCATGTCCCCGGATATGAATCCGATAGAGAATTTGTGGGCAGAATTAACGCATCAAATCGACAAATTGGACCAGCAGTCTGCCTCTGTGCGTGAATTGCAGCAGACTATTGTCACTGCATGGCAAGCGATTCCTGTACAAACCTTGGCAAATCTCGTGACTAGCATGCCTCAACGTGTACGTGCTCTCCTGAATGCTCGTGGGGGTTACACGAAGTACTGAACTGTAACTTTACTGTCCGTAATCCCAGTCGTAATTTAACTTTTGTTTTTGTTTAAAAAAAATTGGCTAATGTGCAAAATAAAGAAATACTTCTGGAAAACATACAGAAGTTTAACACAGTACTGTCCGTGAATTGAGTTTGATATCAGTTTACATCACTTTCAAGGATCAATTTATTTGCTTCGAAATGTCAAATGTGGTTTTTGTTTCTTTTAAAGGTCACATTAACAAAATCTAGAATAATTTCAACATAATTCCAATGAACTTTTGGTTCCAAGTCATCTTGAAAAGTAAGTTCACCCCCATAAAAAAAAATTCCATATTAAATGCCAAGTCTGTAGATACACCACATGACCAAAAGTATGTGGACACCCGAACATCGAACATGTCATTCCAAAATCATGGGCATTAATATGGAATTGGTCCCCCCCCCCCCCCCCCTCCCCTTTGCTGCTATAACAGCATCCACTCTTCTGGGAAGGCTTTCCACTACCTGTTGGAACATTGTTGCGGGGATTTGCTTCCATTCAGCCACAAGAGCATTAGTGAGGTCGGGCACTGATGTTGGGCGATTAGGGCTGGCTCGCAGTCAGCCTTCCAATTCATCCCAAAGGTGTGAGATGGGGTTGAGGTCAGGGTTCTGTGCAGGCCAATCATGTTCTTCCACACCGATCTCGACAAACCATTTCTGTATGGACTTCGCTTTGTGCACGGGATCATTGTCATGCTGAAACAGAAAAGGGCCTTCCCCAAACTATTGCCACAAACTTGGAAGCACACAATCGTCTAGAATGTCATTGTATGCTGCAGCATTAAGATTTCCCTTCACTGGAACTAAGCCCGAACCATGAAAAACAGCCCCAGACCATTATTCCTCCTCCACCAAACTTTACAGTTGGCACTATGCATTCGGGCAGGGAGCGTTCTCCTGGCATCCTCCAAACCCAGATTTTTCCGTCAGATTGCCAGATGGTGAAGCATGATTCATCACTCCAGAGAACGCGTTTCCAATTCTCCGGAGTCCAATGGCGGCGACCTGTACACCACTCCAGCCGACTCTTGGCAATGCGCCTGGTGATCTTAGGCTTCTGTGCGGCTGCTTGGCCATTGGAACCCATTTCATAAAACTCCAGACTAACAGTTTTTGTGCCGACGCTGCTTCCAGAGGCAGTTTGGAACTCGGTAGTGAGTGTTGCAACCGAGGACAGACGATTTTTACGTGCTACACGCTTCAGCACATTATGTTTTCAGGTTGTCCGTCTGGCTGTCCGTCCGTCCATGATAGGTTTTTGCTACCGCGATAACTAGAGAATGACTGAAGGGATCTTAGTCAAACTTGGTGCAGGTATGTATAAATGAGATAAAGATGAACCGATTATATTTTGGGGCCACGTGGTCAAAGGCCAAAGGTCAGAGGTCATGTTAGGTAAAAATCCTGTTACTGCGATAACTTGTGAACCAGTGATGGGATTCCGGCCCAAATTTGTTATAATTATGTAGAATGATTTAGAGATGAGCTGATTAGATTTTGGGGTCAAGAGGTCAAAGGTGAAAGTCTGTAATCTACTATATAAGAGAGCTAAAGACTGTTAAAGACCCGAAGAGAGCTGTTGGTCTGTCTGTCTCTGTGTGTGTGTCTGTCTGTGTGTGTGTCACCATTTTTCTCAGAGATGGCTGAATGAATCTTCGTCAAACTTTCAGAGGTTCATCAGTGAGTCCCTGGGAGTATTTTAGGCAAAACAAAATATAAAAAATTCTGAAATAAAAAAAGTTTGTTTTTTTGGATAATTAAAAATAATAATAATAATCGCTCACTTGTGCTTACGCCTTTTTTAATTAATGACTTATATACAAGTACACATTCACATAAATAAATACAAAACAATCACCAGACATTTGAACACAAATAAGTCAAACAATTCCGGAAGAGTACGAAGTTGGTAGTAATGCTTATTCTTCTTCCTGATCAGCATCACACAACTCAGAAACGTGATGAACGGCACATTCAGCAGCATATATTCAACGAAAAGGTGATGAACCCTCTTCCACTCCCCCCACTCCCTTCCTCACCCCTCCTTCTCCTGCCTCCTCCTCCTTCCTCTCCCCCCCCCCCCCCCCCCCACCCCCCGGCACGGCAACGGCGGGCGGGTACTCCTGCTAGTATGTCTATAACTTGAGAACGGCTGAAGTTATTTGAATCAAACTTGGTACAGGTATGTGTAATGATGTAAAGATTAACTGATTAGATTTTGGGGGCAAAGGTCAAAGTTTGTAATCGGTCTATAACTTGAGAACGGCTGAAGGAATCTTATTTAAACTTGGTACAGACATGTGTAATGATGTAAAGATTAACTGATTAGATTTTGGGGGCAAAGGTCAAAGTTTGTAATCGGTCTATAACTTGAGAACGGCTGAAGTGATCTGATTCAAACTTCGTACAGGTATGTATAATGATGTAAAGATTAAATGATTATAATTTGGGGTGAAAAGGTCAAAGGTCAAAGTCTGTAATAGATCTATAACTTGAGAATGGCTAAAGGAATCTTATTTAAACTTGGTACAGACATGTATAATGATGTAAAGATGAACTGATTTGATTGTGGGGTCCTGAGGTTAAAGGCCAAAGGTCAGAGGTCATGTCAGGTAAAAATGTGATAACTTGTGATCAGTTGAATGGATTTAAATCAATCTTGGTAAAAGTATTGTAATGATGTAATAATGTGGGCGGAAGCATATCGGTCGACGTCGTGACGGCAAAGAGTGTCGTTCTAGTTATACAGGTATTGAGCCTTTTATACAGGTATTGAGGCCCATCTGAAGGATAACGTGGTTTCTCAACACACTGCACAATGACTACATTGATTAGAACATACCTTTTTAAACCTTTAGACCCTTTCGACTGCTTAAACCCCTTTGGACCCTTTAGACCTTTAGATGCCTTAGATTAGACCTTGTATGACCCTTTAAGAATTCACATCTTTTAGGCTACTTTGACCCCTCTAGACCTTCAGGTACCCCTTGAGATCCTATCGACTCTTTAAACCCGTGTGACCCTTTAGAGCCCTCAGACCTTAAGTACTATTGAAGCATACATACCCTTTAGACCTTAAGACCCCATATACTTCTTATGACTCCTTAGACCCCATATACACTTTAGACCCCTATAGACCCTTTGGACCCTACACCTGCAGACCCTTGAGATCCTTTAGACCCATCTAGATCCCTTTGGATATTTTTGACCCCTTAAGACTTTTACACCCTTTGAATTGCTTAGACCTCTTTAGACCTTTTGACCTCTTAGACACCTTAAGACTCCAAAGACCTTTTCGATCTTTATACCCCTTCCCCTTTGGACCTTTAGATATCATTAAATCCATAACGGCTATCTACCATATAAAACACAGTGTGTGTGTGTGTGTGTGTGTGTGTGTGTGTGTGTGTGTGTGTGTGTGTGTGTGTGTGTGTGTGTCCTTCATAAGGGTAAGTTTTAAAGGCTTTGAGTAGTGCTTTTGGAGGGATTTGAGTGGGGGAGGGAGGGGGGGGGGGATTTAATGGGCAATCTTTGAACACGACTGTGTGTTCACCGGTTAAAAGACCTTAAAGACTCTGAGGACTTAAAAGACCTGAAGGACCCAGCAGACCCAATGGGCCCCAAACATCCAAAATACCCTGTAGACTGTTAAAGACACAATAGACCATGAAGACCCAGAAGACCACAAGGACCCAGAAGACCTGAAGGACTCTGAAGACCCAAAATACCCCGAAGACCCGAAATACCCGAAGACCCCAAAGACTGAAAAGACCCTGAAGACCCAAATGGATGCCAAAGACCAAAAAGACCCAAACAATCCTGAGGACTCAAATGACAAAGAGGACCCAAACAACGCTGAGGACTCAAATGACAAAGAGGACCCAAAATACCCCAAGGATTCAGAAGACCCCCAAGGACTCTGAAGATCCAAAATACCCAAAAGACCAAAAAGACCCTGAAAACCCAATGGACCACAAACATCCAAAATACAGGGGTAAAAACAAAATACAGGGGTGTTTTAACAGGGGTAAAAAATATCAAGGTTTTGGATGGGGGAAGATAAGAGATGGTGGTGAACAGCTGTGTTAAAGACCTGGAGGGAGGAGAGGGATTGAAGAGAGTGTGTGAGTGCGTTCCAGAGGCGGGAGAAAAGAGGAATTAACAAATTCGAAAGCAATTTTCCTTGGAAAATCTGAGCTACTCATAGTCCAAAAGGCCTTTGTCCCAAACTCAATGGAGTATGGCTCTCCGCTATGGGTTGGCACCCCCGAATCACATATGTCTGCACTAGATTTTGTAGAATCTAAAGGTCTCACAATTATAGGAATCTCCTATGATGAGTCCAAAGCACAGGGACTGTTTATTTCCCCTCGCAGGCAGGTCGGTGGTCTCTCTGTTTTCTACTGCCTATTCTCCAACATTTCTCCTTCTCTCTGCTCTCTGTCCTGTGACCCTCGCTATCGACTCCATGATACACTCATTGTTGCAGTAACCCCTTCTGGTTAAACGTTCAAAATCTAGGCTGACTGCACACCTCAACTATTTTATTCCTCACTTTTCCCATCCATGGAACCACCTTCCAGAGCATGTTCTGTCCCACTTTTCCCTACAGGATTTCAAGAAAGCAGTGCACCACCATATATTGTCATCTCCAATTCTGTTCCATGATCTTTATTACCCCCCATTAACCTTTCTTAATCCAACCGTCTTACTTTCTAGATACCAAATCTGGTGACAATAAAGATAGCCCTTTGAATGGATGCCTAACTGTAGATTCTAAAGCACTCGTTTTGTTTGTGTAATACCCTTTTCTTCGATCCCAAGGTTTCATGGTGGGCAGGAAACAATTTGAACAATCAGGCATTTTAACCGCCAAGGTTGTCAGACTCGAGTCTCAATGCTCTCCTCAATTTGGATCCCATTTTAACCATCAGACTATCATGATGGAAGTTGGTGGGTGAAATGATCTGAACATATGAAATCTTATAGGACTACAGTGCCTTCAGACAGTATTCAACACCCCTTAACTTTTTTCACATTTTGTTGTGTTACAGACTGAATTTAAAATTGATTAAATGTGGATTTTTTTGTCACTGATCGACACATAATACCCTATAATGTCAAAGTGGAATTATGTTTTTAGAATTTTTTACAAAATAATTTAAAATGAAAGACAAATATCTAATTTACATAAGTATTCAACTCCCTGAGTCAATACTTCATAATACTTCATAGAAGCGCTTCTGTCCTTAAATGTCTTCCAGTTCCTGCCGCTGAAAAACATCCCCATAGCATGATGCTGCCACGACCATGCTTCACGGTAGGCATGGTGTTAGAAGGGTAATGAGCTGTGCTTGGTTTCCGCCAAACATACCGCTTTGCATTCAGGCCATAGAGTTCAATTTTTGTCTCATCAGATCACAGACTATTTTGCTCTCAGCCTTTCTCATGCCTTTTTGCAAACTCCAGGTGTGCTGTCAAGTGCGTTTTTCTCAGGAGTGGCTTCCGTCTGGCCATTCTCCCATAAAGCCTAGATTTGTGAAGTGCTGCAGAGACTGTTGTCTTTCTGGCAGGTTCTCCCATCTCAGCCAAGGAACTCTGTAGTTCTGCCAGAGTGGTCATTGAGTTCTTGGTCACCTCCCTGACCAAGGTCATTCTTGCCCGTTTGCTCAGCTTGATCGGAGAGCCAGCTCTAGAAAGAGTCAGGGTAGTTCCATATTCGCTCCATTTCCTAATGATGGAGCTCACTGTGCTCTTGGGAATTTTCAACACTCTATAAATTGCTTTATACCCTTCCACAGATCTATTCCTCTTCGCAATTCTATCTCAGAGTTATACGGACAGTTCCTTGGACTTCATGGTAGAGCTTCTGCTGACATGCGGTGTCAACTGTGGGACCTTGTATCGAAAGGTGTGTTTCTTTCTAAATCATGTCCACTCAATTGAATTGCCCACAGGTGGACTCCAATCAAGTTGTAGAGACATCTCAAGGATGATGAAAGGTAATTGGATGCACCTGAGCTCAATTTGGAGTGTCATAGAAAAGGGGTTGAATACTTATTGACTCAAGACATTCCAGCATTTAATTTTTAATTATTCTGTAAAAATGTTGGAAAAAAACTTCCACTCTCGATACAACATGTGGAGGGAAGAGGCCACAGCATAAATATGAAACTCCTGGACCGTGTTCATTGTATTACTTCACTTTTACTATTAAAACCAAGATTGCCATTTTCAGCTGGCCTAAAGGGCCAGGAGGGGCTGGCTGTATTATGTCTTTGCTACTTGTGCAATTACTCACAATACAATGTGAATACTAGCACAATAAATATATCTATCAATGACAATATTCCAAAAAACAAACAAACATGAGCTTCCTGCCCTGTAACAAACCGTTGGAAGTTTCCTCGTCCCAAAAGTCATGATTGTCGTCATCGTCATCCATTTCCCCCTCATGATCATGTGGTATGTCCCATTGTTCCACTCCATCTGAATGATCCTCATCATCACCGAAAGAGATCTGAAAGTGTGTATGACCTGCGGGTGGGTGAAGCCAAATAGTGAACAGAGAGACCGTATTACTTTGTGATGCACAAAAACCTAACCTTGATGAGACGTTGAGGTCAATGTGCTATAAACAAAGTTTATTATTACATAGTGTGTCCCAAATTAGACTGAACCAATTATGGGAGAGGGAGACTGAGAGAGAGAGAGACAGAGACAGAGACAGAGACAGAGACAGAGAGAGAGAGAGAGAGAGAGAGAGAGAGAGAGAGAGAGAGCGAGGGGGGGGGGGGGGAAGAGAGTGAGAGAGAGAGAGAGAGAGTGAGAGGGATAGAGAGAGAGAGAGAGAGAGAGACAGAGAGAGAGAGGGATAGAGAGAGAGAGAGAGAGAGAGAGAGAGAGAGAGAGGGATAGAGAGAGAGAGAGAGAGAGAGAGGGGGGGGGGGGGAAGAGGGATAGAGAGAGATAGGGAGGGAGAGTGAGAGAGAGAGAGAGAGACTTTTTTTATCCTTTTATTACAAAAGTATAAAAAACCAATAAATGGTGATTCAAAGAAAACAATGACAACAGTTGCACAAACATTTACATGATAAATAAACAAATTATAAGCAACGAAACAAGCAAGTATTAAGGAAAACAACTACATAGTAAATACTAACTGACCCTCAGCTATTTTGCCAAATGCATCTCTCACACACCACTGCTTCTCAAAGAGTTGTATCGCAGAACAACAACAAAATTCCAGCTTCACTCTTGAAACACAGAGAGCTTTAAACATTTCCAAAACATCCGTACTATACGAATCATTCTGTATCTTTGATTTCCTGGTCTTACGTATCACCAACTTGGCTTGCGCAAGAAATAAGTGAATTAAAATTGTTGTTGGGGAATTGAACGGCCCACTAGGGCCAAAAATAAAGGCAGGAAAATCAAAAACAAAGGAAAACCGTGCAAGTAACATTTAAAAGAAAACAAATAAAGGAGTCAACCGGTCACAGCGTAAATACGCATGGGGCAAGGTTTCAGTTTGTCCACAAAATGGATATTGCTCACTTATCTCTTGCGAGAAGTGGTGAATTAGGGAATTTGTGGGGAGGATCCAATAAGCAATTCTCCATTGAAGATCCCAAACACATTTCGGCACAGGCTGTTTATAGTACCACCCCCAAATAGGGTAAAGGGGAGGGGTATTCGGCAGGACTGCAGGCCATCTACAGGGTACAGGGGAGGACAACGAAGGAAAAAGGATTTTTAAGCATTGCACGTACAGGGTCTTTCGATTGCTCCCAGAAAAGGTTAGAGAGCGGCCCAAACTAATCGGTTCCAAACTGAGAGAACCAGATAGACAAAGATTGGGGAAGGGTGGAGAAGATTCAGAGGTGGGTACAGGAGGGTTGCTTGCCCAGCCATTTGAGGCACAGCAGATGCGAAGCACCATTTTCAAAAAGCTGTCAACTCTGCGACACGATTTTACACTGCGATTAGAACACTGCAATTTTACAAAATGGCCGCTTTTAGTCTAGTGGCTAGATAGGGGTCTCGTGCACCCCCCCGAAATATACTTCTCATTGGTGTCTATAGATAGGAAAAAATGTGTAGAAAATGATTTGCTATGTTAAATAGTTGAAAAAATGTCCCACGTATCATTTTAATGCAAATTAGTGCAAATTAGCAAATTAAATAAAGTGCAAATTAGCAAATTAAATAAAGTTTTTATTTATTTATTGCAACTTGTTATCGTATCTTATCTTTTTTTTCAGTTGGTGTTTCGAACAGCGAAATGTCTAAGAGTTATCAGCTGGTGGATCCACTGCAACCTGGACAATCAAAGGCGCAGGTACAGACGGATTGGAACAAGTGCGTTTTGTGCCAAAAAATCACACGAGAAAGTTTGCAATGCCCAGCAGAATCAAAACGGCACGATGTTGGAGTTGGTTATTCTACCATTGCCTTCACCATCAGACGTTTCAATGAACTTCACGAATTACCGATGCCACTAGAATTAGGACGCCTTGATGACGGGAATGGCATTGAAGCTACGTTTCTGGAGAACAATGCCAAGTGGCACAAATCTTGCCATACAAAATTCAATAATATAAAACTACAACGAGCAGAAAAAAGGAAATGCACACAGGGTTGCGACCCTGATGCTACTCCATCCAAGAAATACACTCGTCAAGTCGCTCATCATGAAGTGGCAGCATCGGATGTCTGTTTTTTATGCGAAGATGTGTCAACTTCCGAACCACTCCGTGAGGCATCAACTTTTCGTCTAGACTCACGCGTACGAAGATGTGCATTAGACCTGCAGGACGAGAGGCTACTTGCAAAATTGAGTGCTGGGGACATGGTCGCACAAGATGCAAAATATCATCCAAGGTGTCTTGTTTCACTTTACAACAAAACTAAATCATTACAAGATAAACAGAAGATGGACACAACTGATAAAGTCAACCATGGGATTGCACTAGCCGAGTTGCTGTCATTTATCGATGAAACAAGAATAGATGAAGAGCATGCCCCTGTCTTTAAACTTGCAGATCTCGTCAAACTTTATTCTAATCGTCTAGAACAACTTGGAGTGGAGCAGCATGTCAGACAACATAGCACAGAGTTAAAAAATCGTATCCTGGCCCAAATCCCAGACCTTATGGCTCATAAGGAAGGGCGTGATATACTACTTGCATTTGATAAAGATGTAGGACCTGCCCTCCGTAAAGTCTGCAAAGAAGACTACGATGACGAAGCCATATGTCTTGCAAGGGCAGCGGAGATAGTACGTAGAGAAATGTTCCAAACTGCAGCTACATTCACAGGTTCATTTGATGAGGACTGCCAAGTAAAATCAGTACCTCAGTCACTGTTGACTTTGGTGTCCATGATCCTCGACGGCCCCAACATCAAGTCTCAATCAGATGATGGTGTAACCCAAGCAACCCTCAGCACAGCTCAGTTGTTGCAGTACAATAGCTCCATCTGTCGCAGAGTGGGAAGTACTACTGTGCGTCACAACAAAGACAGAGAAACCCCATTGCCCATCTACGTGGGACTCACAGTCCATGCAAGGACTCGGAAACGTGACCTCATTGAGATGCTGTTTGATCTCGGACTGTCCATCTCCTATGACCGAGTGATGGCAATCTCCACATCCATGGGAAACAGAGTGTGTGAGCAGTGTCACCGAGATGAGGTAGTGTGTCCACCCAATCTACGCGAGGGCTTATTCACAACGGCAGCGGTTGATAATATCGACCACAATCCGAGCTCCACAGCGTCGACAGATTCCTTTCACGGTACTGGGATATCACTTTTCCAGCACCCCAGTCTGCAAAATAATGGGACGGACCGCAGGGAACACAGCGTCCTTGAACAGCCATCTACTACCACTACACTGTCAGAGCTCCCAGAGTCCTACACCTGTGTTCGTCCGCTGGTGTTACCTCGGAAGGATCCTCCACTCCCAAAGGCTGATGGTCCATTGAAGAGTGATGGGCAGGAGATCACCCAGGCATTGCACCAAGAGTATGGGTGAGTACTTGTAACATTCTAACATAATACCATGCCATAAGAACGTGATGCAATAACATTATTGTTATACCATGAGTTAATGTTTGCTTGTTTTCTGACAATTCTAATGTACTTTGCTTAATTTACAGATGGCTGGATACTGTGAAACAGAGGTATCAAGAAATCCCACAAAGTGACAGTAACTTATCATGGGCAACCTACCATGCCAGTAAGGAGTCAGGACAAGATAATCTGCCGGCGATCACAGCACTACTTCCCCTCTTTCCGGACGACTCCAAGTCTGTTGGTATGATACGGCACTCCATGGACGTGATTAAAAAAGCTGTGATGGAAGTCAACCAAGGACAGAAACCAGTGATCACTGTGGATCAACCACTCTACACCATCTCCAAGCAGATACAGTGGACTTGGCCATCAACGTACGGGGAAGATCATTTTGTCATCATCTTGGGAGGGCTGCATATAGAGATGGCTGGACTAAAAGTGATCGGAGACTGGCTGGAAGATGCTGGATTGGTGGAAGCCCTGGTTCAGGCCAAAGTTGCTTCTCCAGGAACTGCAGATTCATTTCTGCATGCATCTCATGTTACAAGAACCAGACATGCACATCAAGTGACAGCAAGCAGCTTATATATCCTACTGACAAAATCTTACGCCCATTACACAGAGTCTCTGGAGTCTGAAAGCCATCCTGAATCCTTTGATGACTGGTGTGGTCAACGAATTCGAGATGTGCCACAGTTCCAATTCTGGCACATCACTCTTCAACTGGAAGTCCTCCTCTTAACGTTTGTCAAGTCACTGAGGGCAGCAAACTTCCCCCTGTACATGGACAGCCTCACACAGCTTGCACCATGGTTTTTCAGCATGGACCACACCAACTATGCACGATGGGTGCCTGTCCACATTCGAGACATGATGAGTCTTAGCAAGTCACACCCAGATATTGCTACTGAATTCACCAATGGCAAATTCACAGTTCACAAGACAAAACGAGTTTTCTCATCTATGGCCATTGATCAGGCTCATGAGCAAAATAATGCTGCTGTGAAGAGTGACGGTGGTGCTGTTGGACTCACTCAAAATCCAAATGCTCTTAGAAGATGGATGGTGGCTGGGCCGGAACTGGTTAGAATGACTACCGAGTTTGAAGCATCCATGGAGGGAAGGAAAATAAGGATTAATCAAGACACACGCCACCATGAGCAAACATATAGTTCACAGGTAATCTTTACTCAACATGTCAAACGTCTGGTTGAAGTAATAGAGGAAATGGGAAACCCCTTCCTAGAAGAGAGTACAGACTTGCTGCGGCTGGACACAAGAGACATTGCTGACCCAACTGTTGTTTCTACTGTTCAACAGGCTGAGGAGATAGGTAAGCAACAGTACAAGACCTTCGTAGCAGACCGTCTACTGGAGCGAACCGTACCTCTTACTGAGCCAATAAAGAAGAATAAACTCCCATTGTTTAGTCGATCGTCTCCAAGAGAGAAATCCAAGACAAGTTTGCAAGTAACTTCGCTAAAGAGTGACTGCTCTTTATTCTCAAGACTCTACATTGCGTCTCAAACACGAGATGGTGATCTTGCAGAATTTTTCCGCCATGAAAACCAAGCATGTCCCCCGTCTTTATCTCAGCTTGGGAAGTTACGACTGGGAACCAAATCAGATCTATTGGTGTGTCTAGAGAGTTGCGCAGAGGTCAGAGGTGATGCTCCAAAACCAGATACTGACGTCACTATCCTTGACGGGGCAGTGTTGGTGAACGTTCTGAAACCAGTTGCTGCCAAAACCTTTGATGATTATGCGCTGAAAGTATTCTTGCCACACATACAAGGTCACTTGCAAAGAGCCTGTCGTGTGGATATAGTCTGGGACCAGTACCGTGACAACAGCCTGAAATCTCAAGCCAGGGACAAACGTGGGAAAGGCATTCGAAGGAGAGTTGACGGATCCACTGTTCTTCCAGGAAATTGGCAGCAGTTCCTGAGAATTGATGCAAACAAAACAGAACTGTTTGCCTTCTTGACAAAACACATCACACATCTTGTATCAGATAAGCAGATAGTCACCACGGATGGTTCAGATGTGACGTGCATTCCCGCACGCGACACCAGTCATCTTGCCCCATGTGACCATGAGGAGGCTGATACACGAATGATGATACATCTCGCGGATGCAGTCCGTGATGGATTTCAGAAAATTCTTCTGCGTATGGTGGATACAGATATAGTGGTATTGGCTGTGGCAGCAACAACCAAACTCAAAATCCAGGAGCTTTGGGTGGCCTTTGGGACAGGCCAGCACTTCAGGTATATTCCAGCACATGAAATTGCAGCATTCCTCGGACCAGATAAGTCACAGGCCCTCCCGATGTTCCATGCATACACAGGGTGTGACACAGTCTCGTCATTTAATACACGGGGCAAGAATACAGCCTGGGATACCTGGAAAGTATTTGACGAATTGACGCCAGCGTTAGTTCATCTCTCCACGGGGACAGCAGACATCTCTGATGACGTTGTGGCAGTGCTCGAGCGGTTCACCATTCTTCTCTACGATCGCACCAGCAATCTCGTCAACATAGACGAAGCTCGACAGGCACTCTTCACGAAGAAAGGACGAGCCATGCAAGCTATTCCCCCTACCAGAGGAGCCCTGGTACAACAAATCAAGAGGGCTGTGTACACGGGTGGCCACTGCTGGGGAAACATGCTCAAGGTTGTTATGGATCTGCCCTCACCTGGGGATTGGGGATGGATCGATCCCCACAACTGGAAACCCCTGTGGTCCATGCTTCCTGAAGCCACCAGCATTTCATCAAGGGAGCTGATTTGTTGTAAATGCAAAAAGGGTTGCAAGGGACGATGCAAGTGCAAACAAGCTAGTTTGAAATGTACTGCTTTGTGCCAGTGTGGTGGAGAAAATTGTGACGTATAAACAAGATCAAACTGGAACTATCTAGTAATATAAGTTACCGTTACAGTGCTTGGTGGGTTAATTGACATTGCTGGCAACACAAATGCAAATTGTGGTCATTTGGAGAATACAATTATGGCATATATGTGTATCTAGAGTCATTTCATTAGAACATAAAGAAGCATTTGTGTCGTCTGGTAAAAAATAATCGCGGTCAAAACGGCCATTTTGTAAAATGGCCGCCATGGCTACCATAGGACGTTTTCGCGGTGGGTCCATATCTGGAATTATTCATTAGATTATTATCTATGACTGTGCCAAATTTCATGCTTGTACGTCTAAACCCACAATTCTTATGATGGATAAACCTATCTGCCTGACTAGAAGAGATTTGAGAGTAAAAACACCCTGGTGCTGTCTGTGTTGCCCCACTCTTCTCATCCCGACTCCTCATACCCCAACAGCCAACACCTCCATCTCCCCATTGAAATAAAATTGCTGAATAAAAAAAAGTTTTTTCAAGATGCAAAGGTCCGCGATCCCCAAGAAACGCGTACCATTGCGGCTCCCAAGCATGTACCCAGAGGTCTACAGGCCTGATGTCTTTGGCCCACCAGAAAACCAAGATGGCAGCCATGTTATTTTGCCTTGGTGCCATGGTGGGTGGAGTCAAGTGACATATTAGGGTGGGGCCAAGTATCTGTCTGACTAATGGGAGCACATTGCAAAAGTGCAAAAGTCGAGCAGTATGTAAAGTGTCGGAATGATCACAAGACATTATCATGTGAAACCATCCAAAAGCCTTCCTTGAATAATGGTTGTTTCTTTCATTCTTTATTTTTACCTGCGATGTGTCACAGGTCTACAAGAGCAGTTGTTGTTGTTGTTGCGGTTCTTGTTGGAGGTCGACTTTTGCAATGTGCTCCCATTGGTCAGACAGATACTTGGCCCCACCCACATATGTGACTTGACTCCACCCACCATGGCACCAAGACAAAATAACATGGCTGGCATCTTGGTTTTCTGGTGGGCCGAAGACATCAGGCCTGTAGACCTCTGGGTACATGCTTGGGAGCCGCAATGGTCCGCGTTTCTTGGGGATCGCGGACCTTTGCTTCCCAGTGTGCCCTGTTGTGTTTGTCTTGTGTGATATTTTTCATTTCCCTGTTTTGTCTGCATGTTATTTTCCTTTATTGTCCTCGTTCGTCCTGTGTTTTCATTAGTCTCTCCCTTCCTGCTTTTCCCCAGCCATCTTCCTGTCTGGCGGCCTTGCCCTCCAGGCAGGTAGGGAACCTCATGCCTCCCTGCTACCACCTCCCTCCCTTTCCCCCACCTCATTCCTAGTGTTGTTGTCCTCCCTGTTCCCGAGGACCCCGGCATGGTGAGCAGGCGCCATAATTGCGTCCGGTTCGTTTATGCGAATGAGGGAGCTTTACCGTCAAGTGAGGTATTTGGTCGGACGGTATTGTTGGGCGTATTGGGGTCCAAGGCTGACAACTTTTTTTCTGCCTCATCTCCTTGGCCCGTGGGTTTGATGCGTCCTTCCAGACCTCTGTGAGGCTTGCTGAGTTTTGGGTGTGATGGACCGCCGCTCGGTCAGCTGGGTCCCTAGCTGATTGGGCGGTCGAGGTTCTCTCTGACCATCAGAGGGTCGTCGTGGTCCGCCTCTACAATGAGACTGTATCTGATTACCTCCGCCACCTAAGGTGGATGGAGGTTATGTTTTCACCCCTGTCTGTTGACTGTCTGTTTGTTACTTGCAAAATCGAAGATTTTTCAAGTAGGCCTATATTGGTCGATTGTGTTTGTGGTTCTGTCTGTTTGTCTGTCTGTTTGGCTGTCTGTTTGTTTGTCTGTTTATTTGTCACCGGCCTAAAGGTCACAATTTTCAACCGATCTTCAAGAAGCCTATTGTTTTTGGGGTCAATAGGTCAAAAGGTCAACATAGGCCAAAGGTCACCAACTTTGCTAAATTTCTAAAATCCTCAATTTTCATCTGATTGACTTGAAATTTGAAGAGGACTTGCATATCTGGTCACTGAATTCAACCACCAAGTATTTTTGAAGTCAACATAGGCCAAATGGTCATTATAGGCCAAATTTCTAAAATCCTCAATTTTCATCCAATTGACTCGAAATTTAAAGAGGACTTGCATATCTGGTCACTGAATTCAACCACCAAGTATTCTTGAGGTCAACATAGGCCAAAAGGTCAACATAGGCCAAATTTCTAAAATCCTCAATTTTCATCCAATTGACTTGAAATTTGAAGAGGACTTGCATATCTGGTCACTGAATTCAACCACCAAGTATTATTATGGTCAACATCGGCCAAAATGTCAACATAGGCCAAATTTCTAAAATCTTCAATTTTCATCCAATTGACTCGAAATTTAAAGAGGACTTGCATATCTGGTCACTGAATTCAACCACCAAGTATCTTTGGGGTCAACATAGGCCAAAAGGTCAACATAGGCCAAAAGGTCAACATAGGCCAAATTTCTAAAATCCTCAATTTTCATCCAATTGACTTGAAATTTGAAGAGGACTTGCATATCTGGTCACTGAATTCAACCACCAAGTATATTTGAGGTCAACATAGGCCAAAAGGTCAACATGGGCCACATTTCTAAAATCCTCAATTTTCATCGAATTGACTTGAAAATTGAACAGCATTTGCACATTGAGTCAATAAATAGGGAAACGAACTATTTTTGAGGTCAAAAGGTCAAAGGTCAACTCAAGGTCAACCTTCCAAAATCATCATTTTTCATCTGAAAAATCGTCACTTTTCTTCCTTTTGACCCGAGCTTTGATCAAGATTGTCAATTTTAATCTTGATGAAATGGACAATTTGCTGTATCAATGGAATTTTTTTTCTAGGGGGTGGGAGCGGATTTTGCAAGTATCGTGCTCCGCATGACATCTTCTTGTTTGTTTGTTTGTGAACAAAATATCTCAAAAAGTTGTGTACGGATTCTGACGAAATTTGGCAGAGATGTCGCGTATGTGACAAGGACGAAATGATTCCATTTTGGTGAAGATCCGGATTCGGATCCGGCGAGTAGAATTTTTAAGTGATTTTTTTACCATTGGGAGATGGGGCCAAAAATGATACATAACAGGATATCTCAAAAAGTTGTGAACGGATTTGGACGTAACTTGGTGGACAGGTTGTGTGTCTAACAAGGACTAATCGATTCATGCCGTTCTAGTTTTGATAAGTTTTGGTTGTCTCGTTTTGTTAATGTGAAGACCTCACCACGGTTTATCCAAAATGGTCTGGGCATATGGAATGGGGCTTGACAATATCGCTGGGCATTGGGCGTCCCATCCAGGGCCGGGGTAATCCTGGGAAGAGACACGTCGGACTGTGGGGATGGGGGTTCTCCCAGAAATTCCGCCTCTGCCCCTTCCTATTCCCACTCTCGCTCCCTTTGGAGAAGCTCCCCACCCCTGAGTTTTATTCCCCCTTCAGGGCAGCGGAGGTCAGGGGGGATGAGAAGGTGGGCAAATAAGGGTCATGGGGAATAAGAGGGTGGGCAAATAAGGGTCATGGGGAATGAGAGGGTGGGCAAATAAGGGTCATGGGGAATGAGAGAGTGGGCAAATAAGGGTCATGGGGATTAGAGGGTGGGCAAATAAGGGTTTTTGTTTATCAGAGAGTACGCTAGTACTCTGTGTAGGGATGGCGCGGAAAAAAATGACGGTCCCATCTGCTACATATTGTTTTATTTGTTTCCTTGCTTTGTTCTCTGGTTTTGATTCCACTTTTATTTGTTTTTAATTCCCCTTTCTTGACTTTTGTTTCTGAATCTTGTTTCTCTATGCTTTGATTTATTGTTATTGACTTCGATTTGATTATGGCCTTTGTTTTCCTGCTTTGAATTCTTGTTTCTTGACTTCCTGCTTTTTCATTTCTCATTCTTTGATTTCTTGTTCTTTGATTTCTTGTTCTTTGATTTCTTGTTCTTTGATTTCTTGTTCTTTGATTTCTTGTTCTTTGATTTCTTGTTCTTTGATTCCTTGTTCTTTGATTCCTTGTTCTTTGATTTCTTGTTCTTTGATTTCTTGTTCTTTGATTTCTTGTTCTTTGATTTCTTGTTCTTTGATTTCTTGTTCTTTGATTCCTTGTTCTTTGATTTCTTGTTCTTTGATTTCTTGTTCTTTGATTTCTTGTTCTTTGATTTGTTGTTCTTTGATTTCTTGTTCTTTGATTTCTTGTTCTTTGATTCCTTGTTCTTTGATTTCTTGTTCTTTGATTCCTTGTTCTTTGATTTCTTGTTCTTTGATTCCTTGTTCTTTGATTTGTTGTTCTTTGATTTCTTGTTCTTTGATTTCTTGTTCTTTGATTCCTTGTTTTTTGATTTCTTGTTCTTTGATTCCTTGTTCTTTGATTTCTTGTTCTTTGATTCCTTGTTCTTTGATTTCTTGTTCTTTGATTTCTTGTTCTTTGATTTCTTGTTCTTTGATTTCTTGTTCTTTGATTTCTTGTTCTTTGATTTCTTGTTCTTTGATTCCTTGTTCTTTGATTTCTTGTTCTTTGATTTCTTGTTCTTTGATTCCTTGTTCTTTGATTTCTTGTTCTTTGATTCCTTGTTTTTTGATTTCTTGTTCTTTGATTCCTTGTTCTTTGATTTCTTGTTCTTTGATTTCTTGTTCTTTGATTTCTTGTTCTTTGATTTCTTGTTCTTTGATTTCTTGTTCTTTGATTTCTTGTTCTTTGATTTCTTGTTCTTTGATTCCTTGTTTTTTGATTTCTTGTTCTTTGATTCCTTGTTCTTTGATTTCTTGTTCTTTGATTTCTTGTTCTTTGATTTCTTGTTCTTTGATTTCTTGTTCTTTGATTTCTTGTTCTTTGATTTATTGTTCTTTGATTTCTTGTTCTCTGATTTCTTGTTCTTTGATTTCTTGTTTTTTGATTCCTTGTTCTTTGATTTCTTGTTCTTTGATTTCTTTTCCTTTGATTTCCTGTCCTTTGATTTCTTGTTCTTTGATTTCTTGTTCTTTGATTTCTTGTTCTCTGATTTCTTGTTCTTTGATTTCTTGTTCTTTGATTTCTTGTTTTTTGATTTCTTGTCCTTTGATTTCTTGTTCTTTGATTTGTTGTTCTTTGATTTGTTGTTCTTTGATTTCTTGTTCTTTGATTTCTTGTTCTTTGATTCCTTGTTTTTTGATTTCTTGTTCTTTGATTCCTTATTCTTTGATTTCTTGTTCTTTGATTCCTTGTTCTTTGATTTCTTGTTCTTTGATTTCTTGTTCTTTGATTTCTTGTTCTTTGATTTCTTGCTCTTTGATTTCTTGTTCTTTGATTCCTTGTTCTTTGATTTCTTGTTCTTTGATTTCTTGTTCTTTGATTTCTTGTTCTTTGATTCCTTGTTTTTTTATTTCTTGTTCTTTGATTTCTTGTTCTTTGATTTCTTGTTCTTTGATTTCTTGCTCTTTGATTTCTTGTTCTTTGATTCCTTGCTCTTTGATTTCTTGTTCTTTGATTCCTTGCTCTTTGATTTCTTGTTCTTTGATTCCTTGTTCTTTGATTTCTTGTTCTTTGATTTCTTGTTCTTTGATTTCTTGTTCTTTGATTCCTTGTTTTTTGATTCCTTGTTCTTTGATTTCTTGTTCTTTGATTTGTTGTTCTTTGATTCCTTGTTCTTTGATTTCTTGTTCCTTGATTTGTTGTTCTTTGATTTGTTGTTCTTTGATTTCTTGTTCTTTGATTTCTTGTTCTTTGATTCCTTGTTTTTTGATTTCTTGTTCTTTGATTCCTTGTTCTTTGATTTCTTGTTCTTTGATTTCTTGTTCTTTGATTTCTTGTTCTTTGATTTCTTGTTCTTTGATTTCTTGTTCTTTGATTTCTTGCTCTTTGATTTCTTGTTCTTTGATTTCTTGCTCTTTGATTTCTTGCTCTTTGATTCCTTATTCTTTGATTTGTTGTTCTTTGATTCCTTGTTCTTTGATTTCTTGTTCCTTGATTTGTTGTTCTTTGATTTGTTGTTCTTTGATTTCTTGTTCTTTGATTTCTTGTTCTTTGATTCCTTGTTTTTTGATTTCTTGTTCTTTGATTCCTTGTTCTTTGATTCCTTGTTCTTTGATTCCTTGTTCTTTGATTTCTTGCTCTTTGATTTCTTGTTCTTTGATTTCTTGCTCTTTGATTTCTTGTTCTTTGATTCCTTGTTCTTTGATTCCTTGTTCTTTGATTTCTTGTTCTTTGATTTCTTGTTCTTTGATTTCTTGTTCTTTGATTTCTTGCTCTTTGATTTCTTGCTCTTTGATTTCTTGTTCTTTGATTTCTTGCTCTTTGATTTCTTGTTCTTTGATTTCTTGTTCTTTGATTTCTTGTTCTTTGATTTCTTGCTCTTTGATTTCTTGCTCTTTGATTTCTTGTTCTTTGATTTCTTGCTCTTTGATTTCTTGCTCTTTGATTCCTTGTTCTTTGATTCCTTGTTCTTTGATTCCTTGTTCTTTGATTTCTTGCTCTTTGATTTCTTGCTCTTTGATTTCTTGTTCTTTGATTCCTTGTTCTTTGATTCCTTGTTCTTTGATTTCTTGTTCTTTGATTTCTTGTTCTTTGATTTCTTGTTCTTTGATTTCTTGCTCTTTGATTTCTTGCTCTTTGATTTCTTGTTCTTTGATTTCTTGCTCTTTGATTTCTTGCTCTTTGATTCCTTGTTCTTTGATTTCTTGTTCTTTGATTTCTTGTTCTTTGATTTCTTGTTCTTTGATTTCTTGCTCTTTGATTTCTTGCTCTTTGATTTCTTGTTCTCTGATTTCTTGTTCTTTGATTCCTTGTTCTTTGATTTCTTGTTCTTTGATTTCTTGTTCTTTGATTTCTTGTTCTTTGATTTCTTGTGCTTTAACCTTTTGTTTTTGATTCCTGTTATTTTTATTATGGAGATTTTTTAAACCTTTTTTTCTTTTTTCTTTTTTAATAAATAAAAAGGTTATGGCCATTAAGCTGATTATATGCACAGCCCATGTTTGTTGCATCAGCTTTCCATTGACTTTGTTTGGGTCGTGCGACTCAAGATGAGGGACCCAAAAAAATCTAATCATATGTGAAGTAAAAATTATTGGTGGTGTTTAATCGGGAGGAGTTGAGTGGACGGATGGGGCAAAATATATATATTTGGCGTCGCAGCTTGTGACCACTGCGGTCATTCTTGTTCTTTCTTTCATGAGTGTTGCTGGATGTGCAGTTACTTTATAGGTTTAGAAGTTTGCATCTTGTTAGATTTTCTTTGAAGATTGGCGTTGTATTAAACATATAGAGTGTCCATGCCATCCATAAATAGAAAGTTTCTGATAAACTGTAAGATTGAATCGATAGGGGATAGATGTAGGGCAGGCTTGATGTGCGGAATGGCTTTCTCCTGTGTCCAAGTTCCTTGTGCATCCTTGAGTATCCTTATTATGGTAGGGTAAATGGAGGTAGAAAATATCATGGGTAGAGATGAGGATGACCTGAGGTGGTGGTGCACCACCAACTTAAAGCCCTGAGGGAATGAATAGTGGGAATGAACCACCTATGGAAGACAATTCCACAAATAGGACAAAAGAGGCACAAAAGAGTGGAAGTGTGAACCTTGATTTTGGGAGTTTAAGTCGGACGGTTACTGGAACAACGTGTTGATCATGGAATAGCTGGGGAGGTTGAGAGACCAGAGGAGAGGTGATAGAAAACAGAAAGGTGATGGACCTATGTGCTTTGTCTTTTGACCTCATCACAGGAGATGACAATAATGTTGAGAGGTTTATATTTTACAGAGTCCAGAACAGATCAATGTGAAGTAGGGGCAGCCGATAGGGGAGAGCTGTGTACTCTATTGATCTGTGGCCAAAAATTGCCCCGTGGGCTGGAAGTTGTTCTGATTTCTCAAGGAAGATTTCAAATTCAAAGTCGCCGACTGGGCATCCTCCGTCGTGCGAAGTCCTTCCTTGGCACATCTGAGCTCCTCACCACATACAAGGCTTTCATCCGCAGCTCAATGGAATACTGCTCTCCCCTCTGGGCTGGTGCTCCTCCCTCACACCTAGCTCGGCTTTACGCTGTTGAAACCAAAGCTTTCAGAATTATTGGAATCTCCTGCGATGAAGCTAACTCCGAGGGCCTTTCACTCACTCACCGCAGGCAGGTAGGGGGTCTTTCTGTCTTCCACCGACTCCTCTCCGGCGTTGCTCCCCCAGCTCTCTCTGTGCTCTGTCCCCCAAATATTCCTACAGGTCGCTCAAGATCTGTCAGCAACCCTCTGATTTGTTAAACTGCCAAAAATCAAGGCTCTCTGCTTACCTTCACTCTTTCATTCCTCTTTTCTCCCACCTCTGGAGCAAACTCCCTCACTCTCTTCAATCCCTCTCCTCCCTCCAGGTCTTTAAAACAGCTGTTCACCACCATCTCTTATCTTCCCCCATCCAAAACCTTGATCTTTTCCACCCCTGTTAATTCACCCCAGATCCACTTTTCTGAAATACCGATTTCCTTCCTGGAAGTCCTTGCTGTGTCCCTGTGTTTTTTTTTACCTCTGCCACTCCCCCCCCCCCCCCCCTTTCCCACGCCTCCTCCCCCCAAGCCCTCTCCATCCCACAGATCTCCCGATGTCCCTGCTCTCAAATGTCGTACTTGTGTGCTTCCCTCTCTCTCCCCATCTTGTCTCCCACTCCCTTTATTTTGTCTTATGTGTCCGTTTGTTTTTTTTGTCATTAATGTTAGCTCTTACACGAGCCTCCATCTTGTATACAAAAATATATATATATATTACGAAGGATGTCCAGTATATGTCGATGGCTTTCACGATCAACTTTTTAAAATATAGACAGCCTAGTAGAGATTATGACTGACTGACATTAGAACTGCCCTTACTTAGGTCATTCTGGAGCGAGTTTGCCCAGATTGAAAAACATGTTATATTTGTCAAAACCAAAATCAAATCAATTCCAGATCATCAGAGAGTTCAGTTATGCATATTAGAAACAGACTGAGGCCAAGATACTGCCTTGGAGCACTTCTGCCTCCACTGGGAGAGAAGAGGGTTCCATCGATATTAACACATCGACTGCTTGAGCAGAGGAAGTCAAAAAGCCAAGAATGAAGGCGGCTTTGAATGCCGCAGGCAGCAAGCTTGGCAAGCAAAGCAAGATGCCAGACTGTGTTGAATGTCCGATATATGTACAACTAACCTCTTGATTGAGATTTATGGCCTCCAACCATTGCTAAGGAGCAGCAACATATCCAGAGTTGAGTGACATGAATGGAATCCAAACTAATGGTTGGAGATCATGCTATTTCAAGAAAAGGAAAGATTACATGACTTTCTTTATAATTGTTAGTAATATGACTTGCCTGTAGTCGATATGATCTATTTTTGCAATCTTCGTGTAAATGAGAGTGATGTTGGATGACTTATAGGTGGGCAGGCACTGGCCAAAGGAGGTTTGGCTGAAGAGCACATATAAGCTGCCATCAACAAGTTATTGAAATTAGAACTTTTATGTTAAAGCTATTTAATACAAGCAATAAATGTTTCAGTCTTACATGAGGCACCCTGTACATAACCTTATACATAAAGGTAAAGGAGGTTTCAGACTATGGGGTGAAGGGGTGGGGAAATTAAATTAGAAGGATTTGCAGGATTGGGGATATATTAATTATATTATACAGATATACTCTTCTCTCTTTTATGACTTTTTACGGAACTTTTTTTTAATGAAAAACAAAAAACTTTCTTTTTTAAATGGTCACTTTTATTTAGCCATATGATCGAAAATAAAGGAGACAGTGGGACGCTTGGACCGATTGTGTCATGTAAAGTTTGAAACTTTACTAGCAACCCCCCCCCCCCCCCCCCACTCCCAACCCCTGTATGTTTGTTTGTATGTATGTATGTATGTATGTATGTATGTATGTATGTATGTATGTACTAAGGTTATCGAATGGGAGAGAGGATAACGAACAAAATCCGCACGGGAAGCGCACACTGTATTATATATATATAAATATAATACAGTGTTTACATATTGTCGTGTCCCCGGGGTTTTTTTTTTTTGTTGTTTTTTTTTTTTTGTATACTGAATCGAGGCTCGTGAAAGAACTAACATTTATTTCACAAACAAATCAACCAGACAAACAAAATATATAAAAAGAGGGAGCGGAAGACAAGATGGGGAGAGAAGGGGAAGCACACAAACATAACATTTGAGAGCAGGGATATGTGTGGGAGGGAGAGGGCTTGGGGAGAGGAGGCGTGGGAAGGGGGGGGGGGGGGGAGAGGTGGGAGAAGTATAAAACACAAGGACACCAAGGACTTCCAGGACAGAAGTTGGTATTTCAAAAAAGTGGATTTGGAGTGAAATTAGCGGGGGTAGAAAAGATCAAAGTTTTGGATGGGGGAAGATAAGAGATGGTGGAGAACAGCTGTTTTAAAGACCTGGAGGGTGGAGTGGGATTGAAGAGAGTGAGGGAGTTTGTTCCAGAGGCGGGAGAAAAGAGGAATGAAGGAGTGAAGGTGAGCAGAGAGTCTTGATTTTGGCAGTTTAACCATAAGAGGGTTGCAGGCAGGTCTTGTGCAACCTGTAGGAATATTTGGGGGACAGAGCCCAGAGAGAGCTGGGGGGGGGGGGGGGTGGGCAAGGCCAGAGAGGAGTCGGTAGAAGACGGAAAGACCACCAACCTGCCTGCGTTGAGTGAGTGAAAGGCCCTCGGAGTTAGCTTCATCGCGGGAGCTTCCAATGATTCTGAACGCTTTGGTTTCAACAGCGTGAAGACGAGCTAGGTGTGAGGGAGGAGCACCAGCCCAGAGGGGAGAGCAGTATTCCATTGAGCTGCAGATGAAAGCCTTGTATGTGGTGAGGAGCTCAGGTGTGCCAAGGAAGGACTTCGCATGACGGAGGATGTCCAGTCGGCGACTGGCTTTGGAGGCCAGATTTGAAATGTGGTTTTCCCAGGAAAGATCATGGCAGATAGTGAGACCCAAAAGCTTGAGTGACAGAACTTCTTGGAGAGGGTTATTCAGAAAGTGGATGTCCTCCGGTTGTCCAGTCGGTCTTTTCGGAGAGACATCATAAGAGTGTGAGATTTGTCAGGATTAAAAGACATGTTCCACTTGTTTGCCCAGTCTGTGATTTTGTCCAGGTCTGCAGAGAGTGAGGAGGCTGCAGACTGCCGATCTGAGGGATGAGGAATGGAGCGACAGAGAGTAGAGTCATCAGGAAAGAGATAGAGAGGATTTTCAAGAGAGTCAGAGAGATCATTGATGAAGAATGAAGGCGTCTTGGGTTAAGACCCCAAGAGGACGAATGGCCAAAACGAGCTTTAACTCAGAGGCGTATACCCATCTTGGCAGTGGTGACACGCGCGGGATGGTTTGAGGTCTTACCTCATTGGGAACACACGCAAGGTTATCCGATCCCCATAGTCACAGAGTGGGGACATCAAAATCCGCAATACCAGAAAAGTAAGATTCGACAAATAATGAGATTTAATGAAAATAAATGCAAGAGTAATACAAACGAAATAAATGGTGAGGTAAAACTAATTTCTAACCGAGGGACCCTCCACACAGACACAGAGACACGACAATGGAAGACAAATAAAAGAAAATGTGTTTGTGTGGAGCGTTGGCCGGTACTCGGCCTGGTGGTTGTCGAATGGGAGTCACCGCACGGGAAGCGCACAAGATGGTGCGCAGTCGTGACCGTAGCAGCCACCGACCCTCGGAGCAGCGGCCAAAATCCTTCCTCCCCCGATCATCACAATCCACCGGGCTCCTAGCACTCGCCACGCTAGCGCGCACCGCTCAAAGTGCAGCCGCCTCCGCCAGAGGCACAGGGAGAGCGATATAAAACGTGACCATCCACTATCAAAGCTGGTACCAGAAGAGCGAGCAAGATGGCGCGACCGCGTCTTTTTCCTTCACTCTCGAAACTTCGACGATGACGTCACACTCTTTCCAATCCCCGCGCCCCACCACTTCAGTCCATGGCCACGACCAATCGTTGTCTTCCGGGTGGGGCCTCACGGCCATGCTTGACACCCAATGACAAAGGTCGAGGTGTGGCCTTCCCGTCACGAGTTGTCGGGGTAGGGGGGGGGGGGGGTGGGGTGGCACAGTCTAATCTCCGTTTTGGAATGTTTGGATGACGTCGAATGCCGTGAGTTTAGGCTTGCATGCTGATCGGCAAATGTGCTGGGTGTTGGTTAGACCTGGTGGCGTTGTGAGCAAATGAGTCCATTTACAGTACAATTGTTGTAGTTATTGTGGCGGCCCTTTGTGATGCAATAGCAATGAAGGGAAAATCACAGGGCAATTACACACAGGGGTCTATCCTTAAGCCCTATTTAATTAGCATCGCCCCACCCCTCATATGGAGACACATATACGATCTTACCCGGACAGTCGGCCTAACTTAATTTACATCGAGGTGAGTTCTTCTCCTTCGCGACACTTGGAGCATTCTAAACTTACACGATTCTTTCTCGAATAAGGTGTTTCATCCCTACCCCAAAAACATAACAATATGTATGTGTGTGTGTGTATATATATATATATATATATATATATATATATATATATATATATATATATATATATGTATATATATATGTATATATATATATATATTGTTACTGATCGCGGTTTAGGATGTTGTTTGCCGAGCGAAGGCTCCGCGACCGAACAGTTGTTCCCCGACTCACCCAATTCACCCAGAACTTTGGCCGTATCGCACCGCAGCTGCCCAATCTGGAAAAGACTAAAACGACGAAATGCAAAGAGGAAAAGTAATAAGACGAGAAGACGGACAGAAGAGTAATTGGATTTATTATACACACAAGCAAAAAGAAAGCAGTCACGTTTATTTACAACACATAAGACGCAGGTGACACAGTGCAAATACTAGCTTATACAGACTTAATTAAATACCCAGGGACAAGACACACAGAGCAAACTCACGTACACAAGAAGGGTGGAAAGGCAGGAGGTGGATGGCTGGAGGGAGAGGAAGGTCCAAGGGGGTCCTGCAGCACGATCGGCGCGTTTAGCAGCCGCCGTTCCTTCGCGGCCCTGCTCAAAACCGCCGTCCAGGCCCCAAGCGGCTGTTGGGTGATGTTGCTGCTGTGGCCGCCGCTTGCTTTGCCAGGACTCGTCTGACTCGTCTGGTCCAAACCCTCAACTCAACAACACTCTTGCACGTCTCCCTGTCCAACCACTCTTTCTCTCTTGGTCCAACCACTCTTTCTCTTTCTTGGTCCAACCACTCTTTCTCTCTCTTGGTCCACTCAGTCCTCACCACCGACCACCCCTCTTTCTCTTTCTTGGTCCACTCACTCCTCACCACCGACCACTCAACGCAACCACTGACCACCCCACGCTTCTTGCGCGCGCGCCTTTATAGCGCCTCCGGCGATCAAGCCGCCGGCCTTCAGGACACGCCCATCGGTGTGCTCACCTCGGCCCTGGTTGGTCACGCGACCCTCTGGCTCCGCCCTTGATGACGACGGGCGGGCACGCCCCTCTTCCCCGACCCGAGCACATGTTCAATGGTGGTTTTGGAGGGGATGTAATTGGCAATCGAGGCTTGGCAATGACGAAAGGGGATGTGAAAGGAAATGGAGATTTTGGGGATGGGAATGAAAGGGGATCTATTCTCTTTCACTGGTGCAATGGAGTACTTCAATTAATGGGAGACACAGCCTTACCCTAAAACACAGAATAAGATATAACTATCGAACAGGGGTATTCTATTATTGGCTGACGTGTATGCTTGTGGACTAATTATGGGATGCCCTTTCACCTTTACACAGCTCCGGAGGCAGGGGGTGCAGAATAAACAATAATAATAATTCACACAATCAAAAAAAAAGTATACAGTCCTCATATCCGCAACACTGCACCCTCCTCCTCTTAGGCACGTCCCGGGCCTACAACTTTTATTTAGTGTGACACGTAGGTGTAGTTCCCTCTACTTTTAACCTGACCCTGAGTGCGACAGTTTTAAAACATAAATAAATGTGTCCCGCTGCTCCATTGCACCCTGCCTAACAGACTTACGCCCACAGTTAACCGAATTGCGGAATTGTCTTCAAACTATACACTGACGGTGGGGAGCATTATTTACAATGACGCTATTTTTATTTACAAAACTAACCCAGGACCTGTGATTGTTCTTTCTGGGGGGGAGACAGTCTGCTCTGCATCGACGCACCATTAAAGCACCCAAAAACGCACCAATACACCCCCAAGCACCAATCGGTGCAGTCACCATTGTTCAAGAATAAAAAATAAATCAACAACCCCTAACCCTGCAGGTGATCTCTTGCTCTTCGGCTCCCTCTGCTGGTTATTATTATTTGTTCTTCCAGATGTTGTCATTCCTTTGCTTTGCTTACTGGCGGCCTATTTGTATTAAAACTTGCACCCAATGTGTCCATTTTTATTTATTTTATTTATGGCCCACAGGGCCGACTACGTGTGGTTCACCTGTGGGGCATCGGTGCCCTGTGGCCAAGGTCCGCCAGCAAGATGTCGGGCCCTCATGGCCGGTTCCAGCAGAGGGGCCATGCCCCAACCCATGGGGTCCATAAGTGGTGCTTGGCCACAGACATGTGGTCCATAATGTGGTGCATCGATGCAGACAGCTGGTTCTGAGAGTGCCGGGCGCACAATGGCCGACTCACGCACGCTCCCCTCGGCACCCAATGGCGCACAGGTCATGTGGGAGACAAAAGAGACAATTGAGCGAGGGGTAAGGTCACAAGGGTACACATCAATAAGGCAATGCAAGGTGAAATGCGTACGGAGGGCGAAGTGAGAAAGCTCGTCCCTACCGTACGTCACCCCCCTGTCACCTACACTACCCTTGCCCTTACCCCATATTTACAAAATCTACCCATTTACAAATTCGTCACTACTGTCACGTCTTCCCCATATTTCTCCTATACCAAATTCGTCTCCACAATCCCTCTACTTCAAAATTTGCCATCACCAAATTCATCATCAATCCTCATAAGGAGGAAGAGATGGAACATGAAAGCACAATGTCACACCCACGTCATGATGCGTCTCACAATCCAAACATTTGCACAGTAAAAAATAATCAAAACATGGCATGGTGTGGAGTACCTGTCGCCTCAGGTTCGTGGATGCAGATGGTGCGAGGAGACTTCATCCTAACTACTTTCTAAATGACATTAACACACTTTACACTACCCGGGGTCTTTCCCCACCAATCCATTGGCCAACTTACACTATGGGTTCTAAAAACCAATTCCCATTGACCAAACTGTGGTGCTTCTCAATTTGGGGTCTCACTCCCCCGATTCATCTCCCGGTGCCCTTGCACAATTTCTGGGCTGCGACGTGTAGCTCTCCCAGCAGGTCTACCCACCTGCACACCTCCACCACTGCAGTTGGCACCCGAGCTTACCTAGCTCCTCACCCTAACCTAACTAACTGGGGAAAGCCCCTCCTGGCTCTGTCACCCCACTCGGTGCCCTCTGGCACTGGGCTACCCGGGTCCGTCCTCCGGATCCTCGGGCCCCATCCACAACAACTACTACCGGCTCCCAGAGCCCACCTGCGGCCTCACCTGGCCGACATCCTCACAGTGGTGGAGTGCCCAAACCAACTACACACACTAACAGGCTACACGCCCAGCCATTTCCACAACACTAATGCACCCATCCAAAGACCATTCTTTCACCCGCACCACAGATGCCAATATCCAACCACAATTTACCTGTACCCTCTACCTAACACTTACACTACCCGCCCCGGGTATCCGTGATGGGGGTCCACTCTTCCCCCATTCACACCTTCGCACCATCCACTCCACTCCACAATTTCCACCATACTCACTCCACGACCATCCATTCCAATACTCCATACCATTTATTCCATACACCTGTCCTCCATTCACCTGTCGTTGCACACCTGTGCAATCATACCTGGTGCCACCTGCACCCTCCTCCTCTTCCTGGACCATTGGGTCAGCACAATACACAATCACCTTCACTCACTCATACACTGCTCCACACACCTGTTCAGTTGCACACCTGTGCAATCACACCTGTTCAATCACACCTGTTCAATCCTCAAACACACGGCATCATCTCAGCTAACTACTCCCCTCTGAAACTTGCGCTTCCCCGTCGTCCCTTTAAACTATTGCGCTCCCACGTCATTATCATCCACGCTAATCTACCTGCGTCCCCACTACAGGTATCCTTGTCACTAACTAAACTTAACGTTACCTAATGTCATCTTCGCTAGATCCCTACACACAATATCCTAACCCACCCGGGCTAGTTTTCACTGCCATCAACCCCATAAGCTAGTGTTCCTTTGCCCCCCCGTCTGTGAGGGATGGTGGATTTGCCATCCCACCACATCGGGGGTCTCTCACTATAAATTTTGTTCGTCCAAATTCCAACCAATTCAAAAATTTTCCATTTCCTGCCAATTCTACCCACTATTATAAATTTCGTATCAAATCACGATCACTATCACTATCACCATCATCACAGTCCACTATATCCTAGCCTCGGTGCGTCGTGACATCATTAAACTCAGTTCGTAAAGCCGAGCAATGAATTCGGGTGGTTTGGTCACCTGCAGGTTGAATCCGTCCGGCTTTCGGTTCAAGGGAGGTGGTTTGGTTGGGCCGAGATTCCACGCACCATCTCGGCGTGGCACCTTGCGGTCCCGGGCCCGATGGCTCAATCTCCCCCGGTCGGAACCCCGTCCCCACGAGGCGGCACCGTTCCGCCTCCTCCCCCTCGCCCTTGAACCGGACCGGTCGCCTCGCCCGACAAAGCCCGGACTCGACCGTGCGGGGCGGGGCCAAGCCCGAATCGGCAACGACGCTTCGAAGAGAAGCGACGCAGCATCGACCCGCGCCGGGCCTCGCACCCAACAAAGCACCTCGCGCCCCGAGTGCTCGCATCGGCTATCCGTCGCCCTAACCGCTAACCCGGTTACCGTCGATGCTTCACCTGCATGCTCACACGCATACGCTACCCCTTTCACCCTCACCAAACCCGGCGTTCCAACGCTGTCCGTACATTCCACCAACGTACTCCCTGTTACAAACCACACCTCTCGCGCACGCTCTTGCGCACACTCGCTGCTCGCACACCTCGGTCCACACCTCTCCTCCGTTACGTCCTCCGTAACACTCACCATGGGCGTGCACTCTTGCATCCACCCACTAACGCGCTCGGATGGGCTCTCCCACACTCGCACTACCACCAACCCAGGTGTGCTTCCTCGCACACCCTCTACCATTCCAAGCGTGCATTCTCGCACCCGCTCCACCACCAACTCACTCTCCGGGTCACTCTCACCCTCGCACGTACACTCCGTACACCCCGACGTGCATTCTCACTCGCACTCGGTTTCACTCCCACACTTTATAACACACCCACTCGCCGACGCACACTTTTTCCTCCCACGCGTGCCATTTCCACTCACACGGGACCCTTCACCAACGCCCGGATGCTTCCTCGATCCCAAGCGCGCGAAAATTCTTTTGTCGCCAAACATCCTCTTACAAAATCTCCCCGCACAATACACAGCACGTCTCACCTTCGGGGTTCTTCTTCCTCCCTGCACCAAAACCTGCAAACTTCCATTCGGGTTAAGCACAGCATCGTGATGTGAGCAGGGACTTTGTACATAATCCATTTCTCCCTGCAATTCCCGGGCTACCTCCGTCATCTCTTCAATTTTAATTCCCAGCACTGCTTTTTCTTTATTAACCTCGGCGACCGCTGGCTTTAATAAAACACCCTCCTCTACCTCAGCGGTCGCCGGCTTTTCCAAACCCCGGGTCGTGATTTCTACCCCTGTCATTGTACCCGTGCTTTCCTCCGCTTCGCTCAACCAGCGCTTTTCGACCCGCGTTACCTCCTCGTGCACCCCTGGGACCCTTTCGCCCAACTTGCGGTCTCTGTCCCTCTGCTCCCTTTTCTCCCTATCGGCCCTCATTCCGTTTATTATTCGCTCATTGTTAGCCCTCAATTCGTCCCTCATTACCCCCATACTGTTTTTCAAACCTCCAATTTGGTCTCCTATACTCATCTGTACAGCTGCCTGTAGCTGCGCAATGAGGGCCTGCATGTCAATCGGCTGCATGTTAAAGCCCGCTGATACAGCGGGCTCGGCTACCGCGCGCTCGTGCGAGGCGCCTTTTTGCGCGCCTGAAACCTCGTGCGCGAGAGCGCCATTTTGTGCGCCTGATACCCCCTCAACCACATTGCCAATGTTCTCCTCCTCTCTTTCATCCACATACATTTCCCCGAGGTCCTGGGTCGATTCTACCCCGTCTATCTCTCCCACCGGCATCCCGTCGCCTTGACCAGCCATGGCGCGATTTCAAAATTCGGGTTTCGTAAAACAAAAGCAATTTCGGTACTTTGTAATTTTGCGCGCTTCGGGTCCGATCTCACTTCCTGACACCAATTGTTACTATCGCGGTTTAGGATGTTGTTTGCCGAGCGAAGGCTCCGCGACCGAACAGTTGTTCCCCGACTCACCCGATTCACCCAGAACTTTGGCCGTATCGCACCGCAGCTGCCCAATCTGGAAAAGACTAAAACGACGAAATGCAAAGAGGAAAAGGAATAAGACGAGAAGACGGACAGAAGAGTAATTGGATTTATTATACACACAAGCAAAAAGAAAGCAGTCACGTTTATTTACAACACATAAGACGCAGGTGACACAGTGCAAATACTAGCTTATACAGACTTAATTAAATACCCAGGGACAAGACACACAGAACAAACTCACGTACACAAGAAGGGTGGAAAGGCAGGAGGTGGATGGCTGGAGGGAGAGGAAGGTCCAAGGGGGTCCTGCAGCACGATCGGCACGTTTAGCAGCCGCCGTTCCTTCGCGGCCCTGCTCAAAACCGCCGTCCAGGCCCCAAGCGGCTGTTGGGTGTTGTTGCTGCTGTGGCCGCCGCTTGCTTTGCCAGGACTCATCTGACTCGTCTGGTCCAAACCCTCAACTCAACAACACTCTTGCACGTCTCCCTGTCCAACCACTCTTTCTCTCTTGGTCCAACCACTCTTTCTCTTTCTTGGTCCAACCACTCTTTCTCTCTCTTGGTCCACTCACTCCTCACCACCGACCACCCCTCTTTCTCTTTCTTGGTCCACTCACTCCTCACCACCAACCACTCAACGCAACCACTGACCACCCCACGCTTCTTGCGCGCGCGCCTTTATAGCGCCTCCGGCGATCAAGCCGCCGGCCTTCAGGACACGCCCATCGGTGTGCTCACCTCGGCCCTGGTTGGTCAGGCGACCCTCTGGCTCCGCCCTTGATGACGACGGGCGGGCACGCCCCTCTTCCCCGACCCGAGCACATGTTCAATGGTGGTTTTGGAGGGGATGTAATTGGCAATCGAGGCTTGGCAATGACGAAAGGGGATGTGAAAGGAAATGGAGATTTTGGGGATGGGAATGAAAGGGGATCTATTCTCTTTCACTGGCGCAATGGAGTACTTCAATTAATGGGAGACACAGCCTTACCCTAAAACACAGAATAAGATATAACTATCGAACAGGGGTATTCTATTATTGGCTGACGTGTATGCTTGTGGACTAATTATGGGATGCCCTTTCACCTTTACACAGCTCCGGAGGCAGGGGCGCAGAATAAACAATAATAATTCACACAATCCAAAAAAAAGTATACAGTCCTCATATCCGCAACAATATATATATATACATATACATATACATCCATACATACATACATACATATATATATATATATATATATATATATATATATATATATATATACATATATATATATATATATATATATATATATATATATATATATATATATATACACACACACATGTACATGTCAAAAGATTTGTAGCTCAGGATTCAGATTGTAAATGATAGCACACTGAGCAGTAAAATAATTTTAAAAATTATTTATTAACAGACTGACGTTTCAAGAACAAACTAGTTCTCTTCCTCAGAGGCATTGAGTGTGTAACGCCTCTGAGGAACACTCAACGCCTCTGAGGAAGAGAACTAGTCACATACATACATACATACATATGTAGGGAGCTGTTATGCCCCTCCCCCCTTTGTTAATTCTTGCTGCTTTACCAATTACCAAGTATAACCAATTATATGTTTTGTTTTGACTGATTGCTGTACTCTTTTATAATACTTAGGCCTTTCTTGTGCATTGAGGATGTGTAATACCCTAATAAGGAGTTCTGTGCTTGTGAGCTCTTGCCCTGTGATGGCATAATCTCTTAGTTCCCCTCTTTGGCCTTGGTTGCAGCTGCTATCTCTCAGCCTCCCACATGACTTTGCCAATATCCTGTGGGCTGACACATTTATGAGTGTCCCCTCCCTTTGTACTTTCCCAACCAAGGTCTCTATACAGAAAGTTGTAAACATGTTGCCACATATTGCTGACCATCTCCTTATCTGAGCTAACCTATGAGTGGCCTTGGATGAACTTCCTTTAACTAACTGAACAACAGGATGGGACTATGGTGGGAGGACCAATGAGCCCATTCTGTCTCTGTATCTTGTGAGCTAAAGCCACACCCTATATTCTTTATATATAGCAAGTTTAAATCGAATTATTTCAGAGCATCTTGTTGTAGTGTTGGTCATTTTGTGTGAGCCTCCTGCGACATTCTGCTTTCCGCAAGCTTGTGTAACGAGTTCTAATAAATATATCCGTTGCTCCTTTCTCTGAGTCTTCTGAGTCCCAAGTTCTAAATCCAGATCCAACAAGTGGTGGCAGCGGTGGGATCAGTTTGTGCGGTCCGGGACGCGGTCCCAGGCAAGTGAGTGGTGAGACCAGCTGGCAATTGATCCGGGTCAGGTGAGCTGTGGTTTTCTTTTGTTTTTCCTTTATAGCCTGGGGGTCAGCCCAAATTGTAACCCACTCTCTTGCTCGGGTGCCGTTCGTTCCGTTCCCTGCTCGAACCTGATCCACGAACCTAAATTTAAATACGGACCGCTTGGGTCCCGGAGCAACTGACTGTTTATGGACTCGTTAGGGTAACGTTACGTAAGGGGAAGTGCCCCATGTTGGGCGCCTGAGGGTAAGGGGTAATAGATCTCTGGGTTGTGAGGGTAAGGATAAGGGCGGCGTCCCGATCCGAGGCCTACCCGGGAGACGTTGGAATTATAAGTAAGGTTAGAAGTATTATAAGGGCGTAGGACGCCAGGAGAGTACAGTAAGGGTAGGATAGACGGCTGTGTAGGCGGACGAGCCTCTCAGGAGAGTACATAGACGGCTGTACCTCGCGAGGCGGACGAACCTCACGGGTACAAGGCTACGAGTCTCTCAAGAGTTAGGTAGAAGGCCGTACCTCGCGAGGCGGGCGATCCTCACGGGTACAAGGCTACGTCGGTAAACTAAATTTTCCTAGGATGGGGAACAGGATGGGTAATAAGACTGTAAAGGCAGGTGAACCGCTTAGAAATACCCCAGCATTTTTCATGTTTCGGAGGTATGGCTATGATGCTGCGAGACCAGGGAAGTCATGGGTTGCGCTGACTAAGGATCTAGGACTAGGTGAACCGTGGCCCGAAGGAGGGTCTTTTGCGCTGGAAAAATTGGACGTGTTGTATGGGGCATTAGAAAAGTTGGAACAGGATACGAAACACTTCCCGCCTGATTATTGGAAAGTCTTTGGTTGGTGGAAGGAAGAAGCGATGAAGCGACACGCAAGGTCAATACAGGCCAGCTTGGCCGGTGAGGTATCAAACCTCAAGGGCCTGAGGAAACAGGCGAATAAAAAGCAGGATGAAGCGATTAAAGAAATAGAGAGGCAGGCCAACGCGCGACTGATGCCGCTCGTTGAAAACCCAGACCCCGCGGTAGGGGAGGTAGTAACCAATCTACCCTCCCCAGCCCCAGACCTAAGCTCTGTCCCGGGGTTTCAGGCACCACCTATCCTTTCTGCGCTCCCGCCACCACCTCCCTGCAACCCCGCTACCATCGCGCCCCAGTTACCCCAGAACCATCCGAGCCAGGGAAACCTGTTTACACAGCTCGGGGCTAACGGGATAGATAACGGGACCGACATCGCAGGGTTCCCACCACCGATAGGACAGGACAGGTTATACCCCTCGCTGGTAGGCTGTGATGGGAACGAGACCCCCCGAACCACCGGAATGTCTAGTTTATACCCCCCATTGAAGGTATGCCCTGGATTAACAGAGGGAGGAAAATTGTGCCCCCTACAAGTTATCGGAGTTGATGCAGCGGGTCATGGGGTTCGAGAAAGGGTACCATGGAAGGAATCCGCCTTAACGGTGATGCAGGAAAGGATTCAACATTTGCTCATCGAGGACCCACGACAGATAGCACCGACCATAGCGAATTGGATCACATGCGAGCATGGCGATTGTGACTTTCGAGATATAACCCATATGGGCACTTCTGTGCTCCCACCCAAGGTATGGGTGAAGGCTAAGCAACGAGCACAGTGGCCGATGGCAGACCCAAGGGCGGGTGCAAACCCCCAGATAACACAAGCGCAATGGGGTGATCTAAAGGCCCTGCTGCTAGAGTCTATTGAGCAGGCGTTGTTGCCAGCAGGAGGTCCGGATTGGGGAAAGATCGGGGCCATAAAACAAAAGGCAGGAGAATCAATTGGGGATTACCGGGAAAGGTTGGAAAGGGCCATCGCACGCTGGGGAGGACTGGGCCCGATGCTGATGACAGAACTACCCAACCCATTGGTAAACCAATATTTAATAGAGGGGCTTCGGCCAGCATTAAAGAAACAGGTACAGTTAGTCCTTTTCGGCTGGAAAGGAATGACAACCAACGAGTTATGCGACAAGCTGGAACAATGCCCGGGCTCCTCCTTAGAGGAGAAGAAGGATATTAAGGAGGAAATATTGCAAATGTTTGTCCAGGAGAAACGGGCTCAATTTAATCAAAATAAAAAGGGGGATCAGAGTCAGAGCCACATACGCGAACAGTGCCAAAGGTGGGGGCCTGTCCGAGGTTATGAGGACCACGGGAGGAGCGGTTGTCCTTTCTATAGGGGCCAATTCCCCAACGGAGAGTGGATCCACCACGAAGGTAACGACTGCGAGGGTTGTACTGACCAAGACCTTGGACGAATTAATATGGACGAGATAAAACAACAATGGACAATACCACCCCCTCTTCCTCCTCCTCCTCAAAACCCTCAAACTTGGACCGTACCAGGGCCCCCTCCCCAAATTTGGTACCCACCAAGACCCCTTCTCCAAACCCCTGGACCACCCCCCAATAGTGGGATGCAGAATGGACCAAGGGGGAACTGGGCCCCGCCTCGGGGTCCGTCGCAATGGCATCCAGTAAACCAGTCACAGTGGGGGCCGCCAGACCGCCGGCTGGGCGGAAGGGGCGCTGTAGAAGGTTTACCCTAACGTGTGCGCCGACGTTGTACAGCTAGTCTCCACGGTGCGATCGGATTTAAAGGACAATCCCCTAGAATACCCCGACTGTACATATTATGTCGATGGATCAGCTAGGCGCGCATGGGACGGGTCCCTGTTGTCCGGGTACGCCGTGTGCTCGGATAGCGAGACGGTAGAAAGCGGGCGTCTTCCACCTACATTTTCCGCACAGCAGGCGGAGCTGTGCGCCTTGACCAGAGCGTGCAGCTTGGCGGAAGGCCTTGCCGTCAACATTTACACAGATTCGGCCTACGCTCACGGCGTAGTCCACGATAAAGGGGCCATCTGGAAGATGAGAGGTTTTCTCACATCTGCCGGTTCAGTGATAAAGAATGGCGCGTTGGTAGAAGGGCTCCTCCGAAGCATTTTACTTCCCCGTGCTATCGCGGTAATTAAATGTCGTGGCCACCAAAGGGCGGACACTGACGTTGCTCGGGGCAATGCAAGGGCGGACGAGGCGGCAGGAAAGGCCGCCAACCAACAGATAGACTGCAACATGCCGGTGGTGACACGAGCAAAGGCGACATCCGCACAGATTGCTGACATACCGACTGTGGGACCACCCGCCACACCAACTAAGGACGATATCATAAACTTGCAGAACGCTGCATCGACGGCTGAACACGAGGACTGGCTCAAACGAGGGGCGATACGCCTTGGGCCAGGAGAAATATGGACCCTTGACGAGAAACCTATAGCACCCCAGGCTTTACTGCCTTGGCTGGCACGCATGGCGCATCAAAATGGTCATGTGTGCCAGAGGGGGGTGATGGGACAGATAAACTACACTTGGGCAGCGCCAGGACTGTCACGGATTGTATCCGACGTGTGCCGATCGTGCGTGGTCTGTCAGCATCACAATAGAGGGGCGCCGCCGAGACATGCACATGACGGGGGACGGCCCCCACCAAGTGGGCCGTTCGCAACTATCGAGTTCGATTTTACAGAATTGGAACCAAGCATGTCGTTTCGCTATGTGTTGGTAATCGTAGATACGTTCACCAAATGGGTCAAAGCCTACCCATGCGTCAAGTCCGATGCCCCGACAGTAGCGAAGCGCCTCGTGCGGGATTTTATGTGCAGATTTGGCATTCCCCAGATAATTTCGTCAGATCAAGGGGGCCATTTCACGGCGCAGGTGGTCAAGGGCATCCTGAAGGCGTTGGGCGTTAAACAGTCCTTCCATTGCGTTTACCACCCACAGTCATCGGGACTTGTGGAACGAACGAATAAGACTTTAAAGAATAAACTAGCGAAACTTTGCGCAGACACAGGCTTGAGGTGGCCGGAGGCTCTCCCGCTTGCATTAATGAGCATCCATTCCACCCTGGGTCGCACTACGGGCCTTTCCCCCCACGAAATATTAATGGGACGACCTATGAGCTTGCCCGTTTCAGCACCAACGGACATGTCCACCCTTGCTTTGCCAGTGATGGATGACATGCTTTTGAGATTTTGCATAGGCTTGTCCAATGTGGCACGCAGCATCCATGCTCGAGTGCGAGAGGCGCTGCCTGAACCAATAGGCCACGCCATCCACGACTTCCAAGCCGGCGACTGGGTGCTCGTAAAGCACTTCACCCGCAAGGCTGCTTTGGAGCCACGGTGGAAGGGACCATTCCAGGTGCTACTGACCACACCGACGGCAGTCTTCTGCAAGGGTAAACCTTCGTGGATCCACGCCACTCATTGTAAGTTGTCCATTCCCGCACCACAAGCCACACAAGACACCGCACCTCACACTGCTGCAGACACCACACCTCACACTGCTGCAGACACCACACCTCACACTGCTGAAGACAATGCACCGACTAGGGCACTACAGTCTCCTAAGGGCGGCGATGACGGTCATGGTGATGGGAATTCTGGGTAGCTGCCTCAAACCCCCTGCCAAAGATAAGCTCTTGAATTTCGAGCTATCGAGAAAGGACCTCCCCAAGTACCCAGGACACGACAACTATTCAGCGTTTCCCCTCTACCCCGTCAAGTATATAACGGCTCGCTGGGGAGACAAGGTAGCGGTGAATTGCTGTAACTTGGAAACCCGCTTCAAGTGGTTATCTGTAAGATGGGTGGAAGCTATAGTGGTACACAATAAGACACCACAGGCACGCATGACAAGACCACGCCTAGTCCTGACTAAGGTTAGGAAAGTGGAAAATGGAACATACACTGGGCACATATAGTCCTTGAGCCAACCGGCCATTTTTTGAAGTGAATGCTCCGGGGGGGGGGGGGGGGGGGGGGGTAATTCTCATTATGATTTTCCATTAGACCAATGTCTCAAGTGTCAGAAAAGGTGTGATGGACATCTGAGAACGGTAGCTTAGTGCCCGGATGGACGCCATCTTTGAAACCACCCAGCTCGAAAATGCCCATTTGGTGGGGTACATTGTTGCACATGTATCTGGACTTCTATACTAGCTATCGATGTGCGGTTGACGACTAAATATACGTCCGATGTGTACCGTCTAAATAAAAAATAATATGAAGCATTTTGTTTTAGATTAATTATTATAAAAATCAATTATCGAAAAAAAATCATATATTTTTCAATATTTTATTATTAGACTTGTACTTTTTTTAGTGAAACAACACTGGTATGATTTTCCAAATTATGCATTGTGCTACACCGTTTATCTGTCTATAAAAATAACTCAAAAACTAAAACATATCATCCACCATGAGTGTACACAAAAAATATATGAAAAGGCATGCACTTTCCACAAACCGAAACTATGTCAGTTGGAATTTCCCGCCGATAATCAACCCACAGAACCCAGTGCCGAAAGTGACGTCAGTCTATTCTATATCTATATTCTATATTCTATATCTCAGTCTGAGATTTGTTGCGGTGACCTGATTAATTTCTGAGGGGGGGGGGGGGGGAGGTGGGTGGCTTAAGAACTAAAAGTGAACATGTTAGATGGCGCCACATACAACTCTATTATAGAGTTGTATTGTGGCGCCATCTAACATGTTCACTGACTTGGATGAGTATGTCTATGTAAGCTGGCGAGCTTTTCGGATATCGGAGTAATCTAACGTCAGTCTTTTTGTTCTTTCAGCTGAGATGGCCGGTGTCGAGGCGAAACGGGCGAAGATTGAACCTGAGTCCGGAACGTGCATCCTGTGCAGCAAGAAGTCGCCACTCTCTGAACTAAGCAAGGCAGCGGGCAACAGTTCTTGGAAGACATTGTGTGACGCAGCCGCAGTTAGAAACTTTTATCCAATTCTAAAGCTAGTCCAAGAAGGCGCAGTTGAACTTCCTAATATTCCAATATTATACCATAGGGCTTGTAGATCAGACTTCACTCACAAAAACCACCTAGCTACTTTGACCAATGCAGCTAGAAGTTCTTCAGTTGATACTGGCGATGCGGTGCGACGGCGATCATCACGGGAAGAGACAGGATCAACTTCAACGGTCTACGATGATAAATGCATTTTTTGCCAGCGTGCTTCAAAATTCATAAAAGGCAGTCGTACCCGTGAAACAGTTGTCTTGGCTGTTGAACTTCGAGCAGATAAGACAATAAGAGATGCTGCGACAGCTCGCAATGATGAGAGAGTTTTGGCATTGACTACACGAGATATGGTTGCAGCTGAGGCTCACTACCACTTCTCCTGCTATAGAAACTACACACGGCCCCAAAAACTTCAAGTAGAAACTGACATTGAAGATAATATCGAGAAAAAAGAAATGATACGATGTATATTCAATTTCATTCGCACTGACTTGTTCTTGAACCCGAGGATTGTTCCAATAGTTGATGTTGCAACAGATATCCTGTCTTCAGATACATTTTCAGTTGATGTTCGTGACTCCATCAAGAAGAATCTGCAGCGCACATTACAAAGAGAGTTTGGAGAATCGCTCATCTTCTTCAATGTGAAACACCGTGTATACTTGATGCCCGATAATCTGACAAAGCGAGAGATTGCTGCAGAGTGCGTAAACCTGAAAGCAGAAGTGAAAGCATTTGAACGAACGGACGGTGAAAGTAACATTGTGCGTGCAGCTACTTCACTGCGACACCAGATCAAAGATGCTCATTACAATGAACGTTGGCCGCCTCAGCCAGCAGAACTCACTTCAGATTACGTGAAGATACCAGATTCTCTTCGTGTATTTCTGCATACTTTGATTTGTGGGAGTGGGGGTAGCTCTGCGCGTGCCGACACACTGGTATGGTCGATGGCTCAAGATATCATCAATGCTGTACACCGGGGTACCATCAGAACATCGAAGCATGTCCTACTTCCGTGGGTCATGAAAACGCTCACCGGTAATACAGAGGTCATCAGAATATGAATCGACTCGGGCACGGATGTTCGTACACAGTTCTGGAAGAAATGGAGACAGCGCTATGCATAGACAAATTAGCAAGTGTGGAGAAAGATACAGTACCACTTCCGTCACATGTGCACCCTTCGGTCCCGACTGTATTAGCATTCGATAACATCGACAGGCTAGAGGAATCGCTGAGTGGTGGCGGAACATCGCATCGCGTCAACGGTATCATCGTCCAACCGAAGTCGCAGTCGTGTTTGCCGCCCCAACCTCCATCGGCAGTATCCAAAGCAGATAAGAAGCGATCTATCCCGTCATCCAGCGATTTAGTTCCAATATACAGCGGTGGGAAACGTGAGGGCCCACCTGCAATCAAGCCTGCAGATCTTTCTGACACTCTTGCAGGCGCAACATCCCTTGCGCAGCGCCGAAATCACGTATGGATTATGACTCGCATGCTGGAACCATGCGACCAGACAATCAGTTCGTGGACTGGTTTCAACATCATGACTAGAGATCGTGTTCAGGTGACGGAAGATGTAGTTGGCTACCTGCCGACTATAAACGCGCCTGCCACAGATATGGCAACAGTGCAAGAAATCCTCAGAGAAGCTCTGAACATCATGTCATCACTTCAGCTTGAGCGTATACCGGTGGTGCTAGACCAGGCACTATTTGCTAAGGCGACCGAAATAGCATGGAAAGATGTCGATCGATATGGAAGAATCGTGCTCATGATGGGGAACTTCCATACCATCTGTAACTTCATGTCGAGCATTGGGAAAATGTTTGGAGATGCAGGCCTTCGGGATGTAGCTGTTGAGTCAGGAGTAATCGCTGAAGGTTCCATCAACAGGGTTCTGGAAGGCAAGCAATACAACCGTGCTGTGCGACTCCACAAGTTGATGTACGAGGCACTAATGCGCATCATTTGGAAGGGCTTCCAGGTGTGGATAGAAAGCAATCATCCTGACAAGGAACCCCAGATTCGAAGCACTGACCTCAAAATTCGCAGCATCAAGGAGGATGTTTGCCACGAGACTCTCGCTGCTGCTCTCGATGATGATTCATGTGTACAGAGCTTTGACATGTTCGCGAAATACCTACATTTTCTGCGAACCAAACATGGAGACCTGGCTCGCTTCTGGATGATGTATATTGATATGGTAGAGACCCTGCTGGGGTTGATTCGTGCAGATAGAGAAGGCAACTGGATGCTTCACTTGGCTTGTGTCAGAAGAGTGATCCCTTGGTGTTTCGCAATGAACAAGGTGAACTATGCTAGATATCTACCAGTGTACTATGCACAGATGACGCAACTCCACGAAAAATGCCCCGAGTTGTACAGGCAAGCACTCGAATGTAGCCACGAGGAAGCAGACACGCGTATGTTTCTCCATGCAAAGCACGCCGCTACCCACTACAAGACGATCATCTTAGTGGCAGATGACACCGACGTTCTGATCATCAGTCTTCATCTCAGCAGAACCATCGATAGTCAGCTCTTCATCAGACGAGGAACAAAGGTTCGAGTCAGAATGATCGACGTTGGAAAGTTGGCTGCGGTATTGGGGTCTGGAGTTTGCAGTGCATTGCCAGGGCTTCATGCATGGAGCGGGTGTGACACTGTGAGTGCTCTGGCTAGCCAAGGAAAGATAAAGGCTTTGAAGCTTGTGCAAGCGAATGAGCTGTATCTTCAAGCATTCACAGATCTGGGATCTTCGTGGAATGTACCAACAGACGTCTTCAATAGCATTCAGGCCTTCACGTGTCAGCTGTACGCCAAGAACACGAAGATCGTCGGTGTTAATTCGCTCCGTTATCACATGTTCTGTGCAAAGAAGGGCCAGATCGAATCTGGACAATTGCCGCCTTGTGAAGACTCCTTGATGCAGCATACGCTTAGGGCCAACTATCAGGCGGCTATCTGGCGACGCAGCCTTGAAAACCTACCAGACGTCCCAACACCATCAGCAGGACATGGTTGGGAACTCGATGATGGCGGTTCGCTCACAATCCGATGGATGGCGGGTCTACCAGCTCCAGATGTCGTCTTGAATCTCATCTCATGCACATGCAGAAGGACGTGTCGACCGTCAGATTGCTCCTGCATACTGAATGGGTTGAAGTGCACTGTTGTGTGTAAGCTGCAGGGATGCTCCAACATGGTGCAGGATGATGCTATCGTGGCTCAGGATGCCAATGACTCTGATGGCGACTCTGATGATTAACTTTGTGTGCACTGTATATTGTATAGCATATGTTGTTCTCTATTATAATGCAGGCCAAATTGCCTGAAAATCTTTATAGACAGATAAACGGTTTAGCAAAATGTATAATTTGGAAGATCATACTGGTGTTATTTGACTAAAACATGACATGTTCAATGATACCTCCGCTTGCTTATTAGGAATATACATCGTATGGTGTTAAAATCAGCTCCATACGTCTTTCCAAACTCTAGTAATGAATAATTAATATAATTGGCGGCCATTTTGAAATCCAAGATGGCCACCAAAGTGCAGATTTCCTATGTAACAATTTCCGCCTGCTTATTAGATATCGTATGGTGTTAAAATCCTCTCCGTACGACATTCCTAACTTGCGTTATCGTCAGAATAGATAATGCCAGCGGCGGCCTAAGTCATTTTATGCCTCTTTACATTTATTTGTTGTAAACTCGTGGTGGATGATATGTTTTAGTTTTTGAGTTATTTTTATAGACAGATAAACGGTGTAGCACAATGCATAATTTGGAAAATCATACCAGTGTTGTTTCACTAAAAAAAGTACAAGTCTAATAATAAAATATTGAAAAATATATGATTTTTTTTCGATAATTGATTTTTATAATAATTAATCTAAAACAAAATGCTTCATATTATTTTTTATTTAGACGGTACACATCGGACGTATATTTAGTCGTCAACCGCACATCGATAGCTCGTATAGAAGTCCAGATACACGTGCAACAATGTACCCCACCAAATGGGCATTTTCGAGCTGGGTGGTTTCAAAGATGGCGTCCATCCGGGCACTAAGCTACCGTTCTCAGATGTCCATCACACCTTTTCTGACACTTGAGACATTGGTCTAATGGAAAATCATAATGAGAATTACTCCCCCCGCCGGAGCATTACTTTTGGTCTGGCTCAAGGACTAATAAGCAGTCGATATGCTCCAGGATATCGATGGGGCGAGGGCATTGAGAATACTACCCTCTTATTGCATTATACCCCCATTGGCCCGGATACAACAATGATACTTGAATGTGGAATATGGCCCCCTCGCACGCTAATTCCAAATGGAACTGAACCCTACTTCCGACCTAGTTGCGCCTCCTACGTCATTAAAACCCCGCCTGCCCAGGAAGTAAGAAGGAAGCCAGAGGAAAACACATACTGGAAGGTCGCACGGCATATGGCCACATTACAGAATAGGACATGGTGTTGGATGTGTATGCACCTTCCCCGCACCAGCACAGCAGGAATACCAATGGTAGTGTTACCCCTATCACTCAATGATTTGTGCTCAAAGCCACTAGACACCAAATGCCTTAGTACAACCCTGACAAGCCAAGGTTCTGACGGAACCGCGTGTAAACGAATTTTCCAGTACTCCCCCCCCCCCCATCCAGTCCCGACACTTTGAGGAACGTCCGGCGCCGGTTTGGGTCAAGCCGGCGAGGGGGGCCCTCTGTTTAGAAGGAAAGGGCCAAATAATGGTAGGTAAATCCGTGTGTAGAGATACCCTCCCCGCGGACCCTAGGAAAGGGAAACACAGGCTGTTAGTGAATGTTACAAGTTCGCCCCTACATAACCTCACACACCTCCAGTTGGCATGGGAAGGGGAAAACGGAACAAACACTATCCCAGACCTTCGCACTTGCATGACCACCCATTTAGTGGCTCCGCACGGGACCATGTTTGTATGCGGGAACAAAGCTTACCCGTATTTACCTGATAATTGGGGAGGAATTTGCTATTTAGGATCAGTTTTCCCAGAGATGGAAATGCGACAACACTTGCATAATACCCCTGCACTCATAAGGACACAACGAAGCACCTATTGGCACGACGACGACACCACCACCTTACACGGCGCTGATTGGGAGAAGGCCGTTGGTTTCTTCTTCCCATGGGCTGGGACGGTCATGAGCAGTTACTGCATTGACAAAATTGCGTTAATCTTAGAACAGGTGGCCAACGACACCGCTACAGCACATGACGAAATGTTGGACACGGTTGTCCACCTGCGTACAATGGTTATGCAAAATAGGGTTGCGTTAGATATGCTACTGGCAGAACGAAGAGGGGTATGTGGGATAATTGAGGGTAGATGTTGTACTTTTATTCCTGATCCTCCACAGGGGGTCAGTGCTGCTATTATAAGGTTAAGGGAAAGTGCTCATATACTGACAAAGGATCGAATGGATCGGGAAGCCTCCCACCAGTGGCTTACTGACTGGTTCAAAGGATGGACAGGGACGATAGTAAAGTGGATATTGACCGCCTTGGCAATAGTCCTTGGAATCGTGGTTTGTTGTGTACTAATCAAGGCTTTAGTCCTTGCGTGTGTGAGAAAGTTTACCACAGGATGGACACTGAAGACGACACCAGAGAAGGCCATGGTGATGACCGACAAGCTGACCGTGGGTCCAGATGACACTCCGGCCGTCAACGTGACTGCAGATCGCGGATCCCGGAACGACGACTCGAACGAGTCACTGGGCCGCGACAATGAGATCTCCGCTTCCGAAGATTGTTCTTCCATTGTTGATATTACTGATAATGATTTTGATTACACAGTTGCGGACCTCAGAGCATTTCAGGCTGCCAGGACGCCGATTACTCTGGACCCCAACATGTCGCATGCAGACGCCAACGAGTTCCTAAGGCAGACCTCTCAGTTTTTCTCGATGTGTAAGGC
>NC_136267.1:39337935-39385435 GCF_964187855.1 Myxine glutinosa
TCGTTTTTTAAAATTAGTTATGTGCGAATACACTTTAAATAGGTTTATTTGAAATCTTTAATTTTCCACAATATAATTTACTTGCCATTTATCATTTGATGATTACGAGACAAATTCCTCTTGAGGATCGTGACAATTCATGCGCTGCGTGGAAACTTCTATTTCCAAAATGAATGAGACGATCGATGAAGAACGCAGACTTGAACAGGATGCAGCAAGAAAACGAATGAGACGGGCGAACGAGTCCATCGACGAACGTCAATGCAAACTTGCGGGGTCACCCGTGGGAATCCCACGGGCATGGATGTGTGTGACATTTCGACATATTGAGTTAGATGCTGCACATTCATTTTTACAAAATGGTTACTGGCAAGTCATCAGATCCAGAAATGGTGTAAAAACCACCGTTTAGAGGCCATTTTTCCCCGCAAAGCGGGGGTTGGCCTTTTCGGGGACCGTGGTAGTTGTTGTTTTTTTGTCCCCTTTTGAAGCAATGTTTTACGGCCGGATGCCCTTCCTGACGCCAACCCTTTTTGCCGCCTTCAACGACAAACAGGGAATTACCAGTGAACTGGTACTCAATTAGCCGACCTCGGAAGGATGACAGGCTGAGTCAACCCCCCTGGCATTAATTCGGCGATCGACCGAGATTCGAACCCAGGATCCTAAGCCGGCACCCTAGCCGCTAGCCCAACACCAGAAATGGTGTCATGAACACAATTTATTTACGCACAAGCACAAAAGCAAGACGGGCCGATTTCCGATTCCGACGGGCCGACGGGCGAGACGGGCCGATTTCCGATTCCGACGGGCCGATTTGGAGCAAGAAAAAGAACGAGACGGGAGAAAAAGGAGAGAAACGAGACGGGGAAAGCCGATTGGAGAGGCGAGTGAGGCGCGATTGGAGAGGAGTGTGAGGCGCGATTGGAGAGGAGTGTGAGGCACGATTGGAGAGGAGTGTGAGGCGTGATTGGAGAGGAGTGTGAGGCACGATTGGAGAGGAGTGATTGGAGGGGAGTGTGAGGCACGATTGGAGAGGAGTGTGAGGCACGATTGGAGAGGAGTGTGAGGCGCGATTGGAGAGGAGTGTGAGGCGCGATTGGAGAGGAGTGTGAGGCGCGATTGGAGAGGCGTGTGAAGGATTGGAGAGGAGAGGAGTGTGAGGGATTGGAGAGGTGAGGGATTGGAAAGGAGAGGGATGTGAGGGTTTGGAGAGGAGAGGAGTGCTAGGTGGAGAGAGGAGAGTGTCAGGTGGAGACAGGAGAGTGTCAGGTGGAGACAGGAGAGTGTCAGGTGGAGAGGAGTGAGGGGTCACATATTATGTGAAATAACTAAATTCACACCATTTCTGGATCTGATGACTTGCCAGTAACCATTTTGTAAAAATGAATGTGCAGCATATAACTCAATATGTCGAAATGTCACACACATCCATGCCCGTGGGATTCCCACGGGTGACCCCGCTAGTATATATATATATATATATATATATATATATATATATTATACAGTGTGTGTATATGTGTGTGTATATATATATATATATATATATATATATATATATATATATATATATATATATGTCGGTCAGAGTTTGTTGCTGTACAAACTCTGTTATAAACTTTAGTTTTAACTGTTATTTGTAGTTAATAAAAGAAGTTTTTGCTTCGCCATTATATATTTCAAATGAGAATGCATGCTTCCCCTCGCATGCCAAACAAGTCTGTTAAAACCTCTCCTTCGCTTTGAAGCTGTTTTACGAGCCGCGGCCAGAAATGCAGACAATGTGTGAAATGTAAATCTCTATACGTGGGATACATGAGTTTTGTGTACACAGACCTTTTCTCTGGTAGACTCTTATAATCATTAATTGTATTTCGTGTGGCAGAATGCTTGACGTTTACTGATCTGGATTAAGTCTAAATTGAGAATGCTCGCTGAAAGTGGATCCATAGGTGAATCTAAAGGCCTGGGACTCCTCATGCATTCTTTATGGTCCCTTTGTAAAGCGAAATGTAAACTCCCTCACGTGAATTACAGCTTTTGGTCATCCTGGAGTTTGGAAAGGACATCTGGCCCGCGAGATAACAAGCTCTTGCATCCCTCCCCCGAGGCAACCGGAACGGACGTCGGTGAGGGGAATTAGCCCATTTAGGGATGCCGGTGGGAGGACCATTAGCCCAGTTTCCTTTGTTAGAGCTCAGTTTCAGCGGAGATCTTCTGATTAAGTATTCCTATATAGACCGGACTCAAGTCCGCTTGCTCAGCAGGAGGGCTGGCGTGGCACGCCGTCCGTAACGTGCTGTATATTGCCGGCTCTGCTCCACAGCTGTGAAACTTGGTGAATTAATAAACGCTTGTCAATCTTTCCTTGTGGTGAATACCTGAGTTCCCAGGTGACTACCTGAGTCCCCTCCCGACATTAATGGTACCAGGAGTGCGGTGACAGCAGTGAGAAGAGGAGAGGAGCGGACCCTGAACGACGGAGGGAGATCGCCTGAGGCCGGCGCCGGCTCGCTGATTTGTTTTAAGGTGAGCATTCTTTTTTTAATCAAAGGGTTATTCTCCAAATTTGAACCTCTCTCTCTCGGGTGGGCTCTGTCCGCTCCCTCGTCGTCTGTCCTGCCTGCACTTCGAACGAAATTGTAAGTAAAAGCTGTTTTGGGCTTCAGAATGACAAGTGATTGTTAATCCTCCAGGATAACGGTAAGAATAGATCTATCAAAGGGTAACGCTAAGGGTAACGTTACAGTTAGCAAGGAGAGGGAGAAAAGTGAGGTCGGACAGCCATAGGCTGCACCGGTGACCGAGAACTTTCCAGGAAGGACCAGCCCAGAGACAAGATGGGGTATGCCATTGCATGCCAGGGAAAGAAGGGCTGCGGCTAACGTAGAGGAACATGGCCAGGAAAAAGGAAATGCGCAGGTACCAGGTAGGCTTGTCAAGAAGGTAGTGGCAACTACGATGTCGAGCCAGGAAGCTCTAGACAAAACTCTAGACAAGAGGGCAGGAAAGGTGCTGAAACTGTAGGGACAGAGGAAGTAAGCAGCAAAAATCCAGGTAGAAACAAACCAGGACCAGGTGAACAAGAGAAAATAAATAGGCTCACAGCAAGGGGCCAGGTAACCACAGGTAGGAAGGATGGAAGTGGTTTTTGAAATATTGAAAATTTAAGCATTACAGCTGTAGTTATTGAAGCTACAAGGACAGAGGACAATTAAGTAAGCAGTTAAGCAAGTAAATCAGCGGTTGATGCCGCTGGTCCAGGATCCGGACCAAGACCCCACGGTAGGGGAGGTAGTTACCATGCCTCTACTCCCTTCCCCCCCCCCCCCCCAAGACCTGGGCTCTGTCCCCAGGCTCCAGGCAACACCCCCCCCCCCTGCCATACCCTTTTCACCCCAACCCACCCTGTCCACCCGTCCCAAATCCCTTTTTCCTTGAATGGAGTGAGACGAAATATGAATGAATGGGGATTGTCGCACAAGATGTTGAACAAGATTGTACAAGGGGACGCGTGTGCATGAATATACGCTGTACTGTACGTGGTTAGTGACAAGTTGGTCGGACATGAGGAAACGCATGATTCGAAATACGTTGCATCGGGAGACATGGGAGTTTCAGTTGGAGGTGCATGGTTGGAGTCGATCTGGTGTTCGCGCGATGCCTGAGAGACTCACTGGTATACGAATGAATGTATATGGGGATATTAATAATTGTATCTCATATTTGAATTTAAATCGAATTTTTGTCATTAACGTGTGTATTTGTGTTCATTGTCATTGTGTGTGTGTTATTGAATGTGGATGTGTGTCCTTAACGTGTGTATTCGGTCGACCTAATTGTCTGCATGAAATATGCAAAGTAGATGGTTTTCGGTGTGAAGTTTTGCAGCTTGGCTTGACGTGCGGAAATCCAGGCCGGGAATGTCGATTTTAGCGTCTATCTGAGGGTCCCGGTGATGTTCTTAATTGAGTCCGGATTTTCATTTGTTTGGGAGCGTTTGGGAGCGATTTGATATAAAATGACATTTGCGAGATATGACGTTGAAAGCACGGGGCCTGGCATTCTGATGCGAGTCCCGTCAGGAGAGCACTCGGAGGAACGTTGATATGAAGCGGTTTCTTGGGGATGGTTACAAGATGGGCTGCCTTTGCCTTTCCAGCGGCAGTCGGGCAGCAGTTTGGAATTTGTTGAATTAAATTCAGGATACGGAATTTGCTCAGGGTGCCGGTGATAACCTGCTTACTCTCAAAGGATGTGCCCCGCACGAGGGGAGGACCGTGAATGGTTGACAAAGGGTTCCTTGAATTGCCTGCAGAAATTATGCAATTAACGATTATATTGTGTATTGGCAACTTGTGTATTGTATGTGTGGATTGTATGAGTATATCCCCGAGGCAGCTCACCTTGAGGAGGATGTTACGTCACATGGGATGTCATCGATTGCATTTTGGGTTAGAGGTGAGAGCAAGTGCTCCGCATTTCAATTGAAGATCGTCGGAGGTGGCTTGTGTTGGCGGGAGTTTGCAGGATTAATCCCCACCAAATGCGTCTGTTATATAGGGAGGGATGTGCGAAAGGTGTGCACCAGGTAGAGAGGGTGCTGCATGGTAGAGCACGCCTCCCAATAAAGGCTGTGGGAATTTGGCGGGAGTTCCTGGGCGGACTGTTGGCGGTTATTTGATTCATAGGGTGTTAGCATTTTGCAATGTCGAGCTTAAATGATGGTCGTTTATCTGTCCGGATGTGGAGTTCTTGCAGAGGCAAGATGTTGGCCGGACTTGTATTATTTGTAAGATGAAAGCGCTTGTTACCCCAATTTGACGTTTGTTACCACACCTTTCTTCGTTTGAAGTTTGACCTTTGAAGTTTGTTCAACTGTTTGACCTTTGTTTGAGATACGCATGGGAATGATTTGGGATGGGAATGAGGTCAGAGTTAATTCGCTAACCTTGGAAGGACGACAGGCTGAGTCAATCCACTGGGTGTTAATTCAACGGCATGATATAGAACTTAAATCGGGAAAAAAAGGAAATATATTGTTGGTTAAAACTGAAATCGTGTACGTAATTGGTGAACAGAAGAATATTGATTTCTGAAATTTGTTGTTGTCGTTATGGTTGACGTCTTATTAGGTGTTGCGGGGGACTCAGGAAATAAACAGACTTCCGGTGCTGACCGGAAGCGTCCGTTACAGTGTGCTTTGAATTTAATTTAATCATGCTGAGTACTGTGACGTGTATGATCGAGCTCTGGGGTTATTCACGTTACATGGAGGACATTTGAGAGGGTGCAAGGAGATGCAAGTAGCATGGTCCAAGTCGTGGTATCAAGAGGGTTGGTACCCTCTTGAAGAGGGTGTGTGCCCAGGTGTATTGTGGGTTATCATAACTTGCCGATTATGGGGCGTGCACCAAGTAGAGATCGGGCTGCATGGTGGAGCATGCATGCATGGAGCATGGTGGAGCATGGAGCATGCATGGAGCATGGAGCAGGGTGGAGCACCTCGTGTGGTTGGAGGTTGCAATTGCGTGAAATGCAGTGAACATGCCTGACTTTTGGCTTTGTGAGGCTCCAGATAGAAGTTGGCATATAGATACTGTGGATTAGACTGTGCCTGTCTGGAGAGGTGATGTCCTTTGCTGGGGCTTGTGATACGCCTCTGTTATTTGTCTGTCTGTCTGTCTGATTGTAAGTCTGTGGTACGATGGAGGGCTAATTGAGTGCTCGGGTGTCATTGTATTAAACATCGGAATGCACCTTTCGGAGGACCACCAGCTGTTCCATGGAGGCAATGTGTGAAATATAGCATAAGCTATAGGTCATGGAAATATGGCAGTGTAAGCTCGCCGAGGGAGAGTTACCTGTAGTCAGGGACGTAGCAGATTAGTGGATTATAATGACGGGGGAACGCAATAGTATAAGGGGCGACTGGGAAGCGCAAGTCTCAGAAGGGAGCAGTCAGCTTCGATGATGCAGTTTGTGGGAAGGAGGTGATGGAGCAGTGTATGAGTGAGTAATTGTGATTGTGAACAGTGCAGATGCAAGAAGGGATAGACAGGGACACAATGAGCTGCTTGGCGAGCCATTGAGGTGGATTGGATGTTTTATCGTTGTTGTCTTGGGAGTTCAGTTGTTGACATTGGCCGCACATGTTTCGGAGTGCTCTAATCGGCACAGGGAATGACAATTGTAATGACGCATTCATTGAGTAAGTTACATGTTTTGTTTTGTGGATCTGGGGACAAGCTAGTTTGATGGGACCCTCGGGTCTTCTGTGTGTCTATGTGTTTGTCTGTCTGTTACACTGGACTCTTGGATGGGTTTTCATGAGACGAATTTCAGACATAACAACAGTGAGAATCTATTTTGAGCGAATCACAGTGGGTGAGAAAAAACATGGTGGGTGAGACCAGACACCAGAATTGACCAGAATTGGAATTGGAATTGACCAGACAGTAAGACATATGAGAACTATTTTATTTTCAATAAATAGACCAGGTTATTTTATTATTTGTTTATTTGCGAAAATAAATAAATAACAGGGGGAGGTTAATGGTGGCTTGTTGGTGGTAACTCGAGTTGAAACTCTAGCTGAAATAATTTAAATATAGATATTGGGATATTGGGATATGGGGCAACTATCAGGCTAGAGACGGAAACAGGTGTAGGAAACAGGTGAATGGGATGCTAGGGGAGAAATTAGAGAAAATTGGATCGAATTTAAAATCGAATATTGGATAAAATTGGATCCACTTGAAAGAAGTGGATTAGGAAATTGGTGACCAGGTGTTCCAGGTGTTCTTGGAGCACTTCACCCGCAAGAACGCCCTGGAAAAGGTGGACGGGACCATTCCAGGCATTGCCGACTACACCAACCGCTGTCTTTTGCGAGGGCAAGACCTCCTGGATCCACGCTACACACTGTAAGTTGGCTACCCAAGCACCAGACACGACATCACAGTAAGGATGTTTTTAGTAAGGATGTTTTTAGTTACAGGTGTAGTGCTACTGATAGCGGCAGCATCTATTGGTAGCGAGGTGAGGTGGGTATCGAGGGAAAATGAGTGGGCGAGGCTGAGACAAAACCTCACCATGACATGGGGACAGGAGATATCTTTACCATGCTTCGAGGAAAAATTGCACAAAGATTGGATAAATGTGGGTTGGGTGGCGTTGGAGGAAAACATATGGAAACCGGTACTGGATAAGCAACTCGAGACCTCTGAGGGGGGACGAGTCCGCATCAGAGAGTTTGCCAAACCAGGGTACACATGGGGAACCCCCGATTTTAGGCTACAGATACACACACACCTAGAAAAAGGCACGACTATGCGGATTCAGTGCGAGGTCTGGACGCCTGGCGTGAAACGTCAGAAACCCATATACACACCATGAGTCGAGTAAGTACTCACGCCGCACCCCCAGGACAAGGCCCCGGAGAAGGGTGAAAACACATATTGGAAGGTAGCAAGAGAGGTGGCGACAATTCAGAATAGGACCCACTGCTGGTCATGCATGCATTTCCGCCAAGCAGGCACCACAGGAATACACATGATAGTGCTACCTCTGTCCCTTAATGATCTTTGCTCACAACCTATCGATTCCCCATGTTTAGTCACCACGCTGGAAAGAGAAGGGGTTGGCAACAGCAAGAGTTGTAATCGGCAGTTTAATTATCGCCCTTCAATGATTGCCCATGTGGCCGAGAGGCCTGCCCCCGTCTGGGTCAAACCACAGAAAGGGATGGTCTGCCTCCAGGGTTCCGGCCACTTGCTTATGGGAGAATCAGAATGTGCCTACACTCTCCCCGGGAAGCTGGGAAAGGGGAGCACCGGGATTACACTACGAATAGTACTGCAAGATAAACACAATCACAACATAATGGCTATAACATTTTCTAGGGGGGTTAGTAGGATTAATGGGGTGACAAAGGGACTCCAGTGCTTATCCGCCCACCTGGTCCCACCCCATGGGATAATGTTTATATGCGGCGACAAGGCTTACCCCTATTTACCAAATAATTGGGGTCCCACATGTTATCTTGGTTCGGTCCTTCCTGACGTTGAGATACTGGACGAGCTAGATCCAAAGTCCCTGGACAGGCGACATAGGAGGTCAGTATGGAACGAAGATTGAACCACTAAATTACACGGAAGCATCTGGGAAAAGGTGTTAGGTTTCTTCTTCCCAGGAGCGGGCACAGTCATGGATAGTTTCTGGATAGATAAATTGGCTTTGGCCCTAGAAAAGGTGGCAAACGACACCACTACGGCCCATGATGTATTAGTGGACACAGTAGTTCATATGCGCACAATGGTAATGCAGAATCGGGTAGCGTTGGACATGCTCCTGGCAGAGGAAGGAGGGGTATGCGGGATAGTAGAGGGAAAATGTTGCACATACATACCTGATCCATTCTGAAGGGGTGTCAGCCGCAATAGTGAGATTAAGGAAAACTAGCCACGCTCTAACGATCGATCGGATTGCGCGTGAGAACTCTTATAAATTTAGCTGGCTCACTGACTGGTTCCGGGGATGGACAGGCACCATAGTGAAGTGGCTATTGACCGCATTGGCAGTGATAATCGGGGTGGTAATCTGGGGGGCACTAATGAAATCTTTAGTCCTCCTCTGTGTGAGAAAGTACTTTACAGGATGGAAAACGAAGAAACGAAGAAACGACCATGGTCTTGACTACAGAGGCCGTCGACCTGAACAAGCCCTTCGACGAGGCAGATGTGACCGGCGCTTCAGAAGACTGTGCTGATTTGTTTGATGATTGTGTTGATTTTGTTGTAAACCCCTTGTGGGAACTGGCTAATGCCTCTTATGTATTACAAGCTCACAGCTGTACACCTCCATCCGATCCAACTATGGATCTGATTGCGACGCTGGGTCTGGCAGTCAAGGGACCCGACATGGATATCCTGGATCCACAAGCTGATCATGCGTCCATGGAAGACTTTGACATAAAGGAAGTCTCTCTCTTCACTTCGAATGTTTCGGATTTTAACGCTCTGTACCCTGACCAGGAACACGTGACACAAGATACTGACAATATTATGTATTCCTCAAAACAGCAGCACGTGCGAGGTCTCATGCACATGAACGTTGATTAACTTCGAAGATCTGCAAGGACCGAGTCTGCGAAAGGTGGGGGTGAGCCAGTTCCGCAGGGGAGGTGATGGGCCCTCTGGCGGAGCACATCCTCATCCGGACCAGACGCCTTCGTTGTGGATCCGAAACGTTAATGGACCTTCATGTTCTGAACCCTCAGGTTCCAAGCATGCACAACACGACACGTCCCTCAAGTGCACGGGCGGGGCGCTATGGGCGCGTGGTATGCCCTTGGGAGACACCCACATTACACAATCCTCTTTCAATAAAGCCCGATGAGGCACGTTGTCTCTTGAGATACTTTGTCTGGATGAGACAAGAGGAGGGTTAATGTCGGTCAGAGTTTGTTGCTGTACAAACTCTGTTATAAACTGTAGTATAAACTGTTATTTGTAGTTAATAAAAGAAGTTTTTGCTTCGCCATTATATATTTCAAATGAGAATGCATGCTTCCCCTCGCATGCCAAACGAGTCTGTTAAAACCTCTCCTTCGCTTTAAGCTGTTTTACGAGCCGCGGCCAGAAATGCGGACAATGTGTGAAATGTAAATCTCTATACGTGGGATACATGAGTTTTGTGTACACAGACCTTTTCTCTGGTAGACTCTTATAATCATTAATTGTATTTCGTGTGGCAGAATGCTTGACGTTTACTGATCTGGATTAAGTCTAAATTGAGAATGCTCGCTGAAAGTGGATCCAAAGGTGAATCTAAAGGCCTGGGACTCCTCATGCATTCTTTATGGTCCCTTTGTAAAGCGAAATGTAAACTCCCTCACGTGAATTACAGCTTTTGGTCATCCTGGAGTTTGGAAAGGACATCTGGCCCGCGAGATAACAAGCTCTTGCATCCCTCCCCCGAGGCAACCGGAACGGACGTCGGTGAGGGGAATTAGCCCATTTAGGGATGCCGGTGGGAGGACCATTAGCCCAGTTTCCTTTGTTAGAGCTCAGTTTCAGCGGAGATCTTCTGATTAAGTATTCCTATATAAACCGGACTCGAGTCCGCTTGCTCAGCAGAAGGGCTGGCGTGGCACGCCGTCCGTACGTGCTGTATATTGCCGGCTCTGCTCCACAGCTGTGAAACTTGGTGAATTAATAAACGCTTGTCAATCTTTCCTTGTGGTGAATACCTGAGTTCCCAGGTGACTACCTGAGTCCCCTCCCGACATATATATATATATATATATATATATATATATATATATATATATATATATATATATATGTATATATATATATATATATATATATATATATATATATATATAATATTTATATAATACTGCCTTTTGATGCAATTGACGGGCAATCCATTTGACAGTGTATATAAAGTGAAGGATATAAACCTCTGCACTCCTTTACTGTCCCTTTCGGGTGGTGTTCATTGCCCGGTTTACATCATTCCCACCCATTCCCATTCCCAGACTCACTTGTTGTCTTGCAGTAACCCCACTGTCTGTCAGTCTCAACATCGGCGGTTGTCCCACACCTGCGATGCAATGCACGCATCACGCTGAGCACATACAAATCCATTTGCGTCCATTCACAACATTGACCTTTTGTTTCCTGATTCATTACATGTACGTAGTAACTAATCATAGGCCCTAGCTGATTCACCCATAGCCCTTTTTCCAAGCAGCAAGCAGACTGTGTGCGCACGCGTCGACATCAATGGGAATCACAGCAAATGCATAAAATGATTTCTTTTGAGAACTCACCAGAGCCTGTGTTCTGGATCTGGCACACATTCGTTGTATCGAATCCCGGACATCATGAAGGGGAAGTGGCAATGTGAGCCAGTGGGAGCGGTGCCTCCTTCCGTTGTAACTGAAGGCAGTTGAGAATATAAAAGGATGGGGATGTTTTATGGTGTTTGAAGGAAATGTTTTTCAAACGACTGGATGTGAAACAGAATGAACGTGAAAGTAATGATGGAATAGGAGTAGGTATAGAAAAGGGTTAGGGTTAGGGTTCGTGTTAGGGTTAGTGTTACGGTTAGACTTGCGAGCTTTTAGTTGGTAGGGTTAGGGTTGGAGTTAGAGTTAGGTTTGGGGTATAGGTTAGGATTAGGTTAGTTAGGGTTAGTGTCGGTAGGGTTAGGGTTAGTGTAGGGGGGTGTCCCTTATATGCAATGGCCTGAATATTCTGTAATTAACTTCATCAGTAAATACATCTGGATGAAATGGAGGGGTCGAGTATATATTTTTGTGAAATGTATTCTGAACAGGTAAATATGTATTTTTCTTCTCCACTGATGTGATGCAGTCTTTCGAATGTTATGTGTAAACAAAGGGATTCCAATCATAATTCTTTGGTGAAACAGCTCCAGGCATGCCAAACCCCAAAGGGTGAAAGCCCTCTGACATAGTATGTTTGTGCGTTTTAGCTTATTGTGGGGTTCAAGTACGTGTGTGTCCTGCTTGACATCAGTTTGATACCTTTTCCAGAGGGAATTGTGTTCTTGTTTGCCCTTTCAAAGCCTAATTGTCCACTTCAGGTATGGGGTTCTACTCCCTTGTTACCTCCATCACCAAAGATGAACGGATGTTGTTTTCATGCATTTATCTGTCTGTCTTTTTGTTTGTGAACAAGATATCTAAAAAGTTGTGGATGGATTCTGATGAAATTGGGTGGAGAGTCCGAGTATGTGATAAGGACGAAATAATTAGATTTTGGTGAAGATCCGGATCCGGATACTATAATTTTTTTGGTGATTCCTCAAAATTGAGAGAACGGGCCAAAAATGATATATATCACTTTCTCAAAAAGTTGTGGATGGACTCTGATGAAATTGGATGCAGAGTCTGAGTATGTGATAAGGACCAAATGATTAGATTTTGGTTAAGATCCAGATCCGGATACTAGATTTTTTTGGTCATTCCTCAAAATTGAGAGAACGGTCCAAAAACGATATATATCACTTTCTCAAAAAGTTGTGGATGGATTCTGATGAAATTGGGTGGAGAGTCTGAGTATGTGATAAGGACCAAATGATTAGATTTTGGTTAAGATCTGGATCCGGATACTAGATTTTTTTGGTGATTCCTCAAAATTGAGAGAACGGGCCAAAAACGATATATATCACTTTCTCAAAAAGTTGTGGATGGACTCTGATGAAATTTGGTGGAGAGTCTGAGTATATGATAAGGACCAAATGATTAGATTTTGGTTAAGATCCAGATCCGGATACTAGATTTTTTTGGTGATTCCTCAAAATTGAGAGAACGGTCCAAAAACTATATATATCTCACTTTCTCAAAAAGTTGTGGATGGATTCTGATGAAATTGGGTGGAGAGTCTGAGTATGTGATAAGGACGAAATGATTAGATTTTGGTTAAGATCTGGATCCGGATACTAGATTTTTTTGGTGATTCCTCAAAATTGAGAGAACGGGCCAAAAACGATATATATCACTCTCTCAAAAAGTTGTGGATGGATTCTGATGGAATTTGGTGGAGAGTCTGAGTATGTGATAAGGACAAAATGATTCGATTTTGGTGAAGATGCGGATCCGGATACTATAATTTATTTCGTCATCCTTCAACATTGAGAGATCAGGGAAAAAACTATACATAGCAGGATATCTCAAAAAGTTGTGGATGAATTCGGCCAAAATTTGGTGGAGAGGTTGGAATTGTTTAGATTTGGGTGAAGATCCGGATCCAGATAGTATAATTTTTAAGTGATTCTTCACAATAATTGAGAGATTGGGCCAAAACCGATATGTAGCATGATATCTCAAAAAGGTGTGGACTACTCATGACAAAACTAGATTGATGAGTTGGTGAGGTGACAAGAACCGCCCGATTCGATTTTAGTTCAGGTCTGAATCCAGATCCAGAATGTGAATCAATAGGGCGGCAGTTCAGAGCTGCGTCCGGATTCAATCCCAGGCTAGATAGCTCAGAGGCCAGTTTGCCTAAACTCTAGGCTATCCTACCAGCCTAATCCTTGGATGGTACCACCACTTTGATAAGATTGGACTTTTAGAGTGTTGTCCAAGATGGTATTGTGACAGGTCTTACCCAGTGCTTTATTCGTGAGAGCAGAAAGGAGCTTGTACTTACAATTAGCAACAAGAGGGGACATTCTTTTTAACACAAATATGTTTTATTTTAAACCAGGACAATTGCTTTCATCATTACTCCCGCCAGGGAGTAATGCATTCGATCGTGTCCGTGTGTGTGTGTGCGCGTGTGCGTGTTCGTGTGTTTGTGAACAAGATATCTGGAAAAGTTCTGAACGGATTTGGATGAAAGTTGGTGGGATGATTGCCCTTGGGATAAGGAAGTATTGATTAGCTTTTGGTGAAGCTCAGGATATTATTCCCGATCCAGGAATTTTTTTGAAGGATTGTTTACCATTGGAAGATAGGGCTCATTTATTTTTAACATTATCTTCTATATATTCTATATTTAACATTGTGATGTGAAAATAGTTTTCATATTTGTTGTAAATGTAGTTTAAACTCGTGGTTATGCTTTAGAGCGGTGTATTGTTTTAGCAGCGTCGTCTTCAATGTTCATTTTTTTTTTCCTAATAAAGACATATTCTGTTATTTTAAAACCACCAAAGTGTGTATTAAATTTCCCCGTTTCATAAAATGTATCGTTTGATACGTATAATGCTTTAAAACTGTTTTGTTTTTTGTTTTTTGTTTTTTACCTCAGCAGAGATATCAACATTTACCTCAGCAAATGTCAATTCGCGGTGTCAGTATTTGATGAACTTATAAAGACTTAGGTGAGTTATAAGTGTGACCAGCATGTGCACGGGATTCTTCCCAGAAGAATGAGTGGTCGCATTAGCCTGTACGACTTAAAATGAGCGAGTTTTGTTTTGACGTTTGGGCCAGTTTTACATGTTGTATCTCTAAGGAATGAAACGAACGTTTTCCTGGCTTACAATTTTATTTGAAGTCACACATGCCTCAAAATACACTCACTTATATAGAATTGAACGCTGAATCCGAAAATGTAAGTGAAATTGCCTTGTTTTTTTAACATTATCTTCTATATATTCTAAATATATATCTGTGCAGTGTCTGTCTTCTGTTGTCTTGTCTTGTGTTGTCACTGAACTACTCCCTCAAAGTTTTGTGAAATCGTACCATTCCAACTTGCCCCACGGCGGGAGTATGCTCTCTACTGAGTGGCGTTCTAGTTCAAGGTGAAATTTGCTCCGTTTCCTGTACAGGTCAAATCTGCCATTGTCCCATCTTTGATTTCCTCATTATGTGAGACAGATTCTCCAAAATATATCTGATCATCTGAACCCCCAAGTTAAAGATCAGTTAAAGGAACAATTAACTGCTGGTTCACCATGGTTAACTTATTTTAAACGCTTGTTTGAAAATCTTATACTCGAATAGTAAAACCTTTTCTCGGCCTAAAACGAACAGTTTCATATTGACCATTTCATTGGCTAATTGCGAGATTGATCACTGGGCCGTTGTTCGCATAACATCAAGGTGGCACAGCCAGGTGCAGGTTACCTGTCTTCCTTGAAGGGAAATCTTTGCTCTAATGGCTTCTGACGGGGATTGATATTCACTTGCTCGGAGTGAAGGTGATAGAAAGGTGTGTGTGTGTGTGTGTGTGTGTGTGTGTGTGTGTGTGTCAGTGTGTGTGTGTGTGTGTGTGTGTGTGTGTGTGTGTGTGTGGTGTTTCACACTTACCAACACTTTTATCCTGTGATGGAAAAACAACAAAAACAAAAGAACAATCAGTTGCATGCAATGTTCAATTTTCACAGTGATTTGTGCGCTGTGGAATGAAATGGGAAAAGGCCTTAAAAGTGAGTGGAATGAGATTGTTTGCCAGGATCACGTCACTTCCAATGATGATTTCCCTGAATTTATGTCCTGCTTCTAATCGACCAAAAACAGAGCTCACTCTGAGCAAATCGCAAGGAAAATCTGAAGTGACAGAACTTGAGGCCTGTAAAAAACGTCTGCTTGCTGTGCTAGGCCTACGCTGTGAGGTTTAAATGCAGGAACTCTGCTCTGTCACAGTGAAACATATTTTTTCTTATGATGGAATTGGTGCCATAACTCCAGTAATCATCACATTTGCTGGGTTTTTCACGTTAACAATTCATACACTTACACAGTTAATAAAACAAATGAAAAGGCCATTCAGCTCTTCTCATCGGTGCTGTCACCTCGATGACCCCTGCATGATGACCCTGGACACCCTTGGGGAAACCCATATGGCTGGTTTTAACTCAAGAAAACCCAGCAATGACGGTAAGCCATTATAATAAGAGAATACATGGACACAGATCCCTCTGAGGCTGAGGCCTAAGTCTGTCCGATGGCTGCATCAGGCGGGCAGAACATGTGACGACAAAAATAAAAACTGCACCTTCTCCAGTGAGGAAACTGATCTCAACATTGCTAGGATGCAGAACTCCATATTGAAGCGAACAGCTGAAGAAGTACCACCTGGGCCTAAAACAACGCAATCTAAAACATCGCATGGTGGAGCGCAAACCTCCGCCAGGCTGATGAGTTTATGCTTTGTATCTCAATGATAGGCCAGATCTGCATCCGGACCTGAAATCTAATATCAGACCTTATCACTTAGCCAACTCATCCACAACTTCCTAAAATATCATGATATATATATGTATGTACAGTGCATTCAGAAAGTATTCAGACCCCTTCACCTTTTTCACATTTTGTTATGTTGCAGCCTTTTGCTGAAATCGTTTAATTTCATTTTTTCCCCCATCAATCTACACTCAATACCCCATAATGACAAAGAGAAAACAGGATTTTAGAAAGTTTTGCAAATTTATTAAAAAGAAAAAACTGAAATATCACATTTACATAAGTATTCATACCCTTTGCTATGACACTTGAAATTTAGCTCAGGTGCCTCCCATTTCTCTTGATCATCTTTGAGATGTTTATACACCTTGATTGGAGTCCACCTGTGGTAAATTCAATTGATTGGACATGATTTGGAAAGGCACACACCTGTCTATATAAGGTCTCACAGCTGACAATGCATATCAGAGCAAATACCAAGCCATGAGGTCGAAGGAACTGCCTGCAGAGCTCAGAGACAGGATTGTGTCGAGGCACAAATCTGGGGAAGCCTACAAAAAACATTCTGCTGCATTGAAGGTTCCCAAGAGCACAGTGGCCTCCATAATTCTTAAATGGAAGAAGTTTGGAACAACCATTTTCCGCTTCCGGTCCGGTCTGGAGAGGACGCTGGCGTTACTTGTTCGCCGCTTCTCCGACTGGGCCATTGTACATAGTTTGCTTTTCTGGTGGTCGTGGCGGATTTTTGACCGTTGGGTCTGCCCTCTGCTCGGTCCCGGCTCTGCTCCTGGCTTCGCCTGCCCGGCTCCTCCACTGTTTCCTCAGGCCCGCTCCCGTTGTTTGCGGCGGTGGCTGTTTGCCGCTGTGGTCTTGATTAGCGGCTGCAGTCGTTTGCCGCTGCGTTTGCCGCTTTGCCTCCTCGACCTTGGCCTCGTACTCGTCCCTTCGCTCCTGCCTGGCATGGCTCTGAGGTACTCCGCCGCAAGGCTTCTTCTGCTCAATACCCGCTCCACCCCATCATGCATCTCTGCAATCAAATCAAATGGACTCCTCCGACGACCCAGGTACATTCACCGTGGCTCCGGTCGTAAGTTTGTTTATTTGCAATCAGGTCACTCCATCCCCGTCCTCCGGTCGGCTCAGCGCACTCTCACTCTTCGTCCCAGCGCACCTGGTCACAGCAACGCACACGATCGCACTTCCTGCCTACGAACCCTGACTAAATCACCTGAATTCATCCCTGCTGTTCAAAACAACATCAAGCTCACCCTGTTCAACACCCGGTCCCTCAACAACAAATGCCTCATCCTGAACGAATACATCCTGGATAACAAACTGGACTTTCTCTGTCTCACCGAAACCTGGCAACAACCTCTGGACTACTACACACTTAACCTCACCACACCCAATGGATATTCCTACGTCAATAAACCACGCTCGGAGGGCCGAGGTGGTGGAATTGCCATTATCCACCGTCAAGACATCAAGACCAACCTCATCTCCATCTCATCTGCTCCATCATTTGAACACCTGGCTTTAAAACTCTCTGGTCGCACGCAGTCAGTCATGGCTGTCGTCTACCGCCCTCCCAAACCACACCCATCATTCCTGTCTGACTTCTCCTACTTTCTGACCCAGCTATGTTCCCTCTCCCCCTCAATCCTCCTCCTTGGTGATTTCAATATCCACATGGACTCCACTGACTCCACAATAACCACTGACTTCACTGATTTACTCACCTGCTTTAACCTCACTCAACATGTCGACTTTCCTACCCATATCCGTGGTCACATTTTGGATCTTGTCTGCTCCACTGGATTAAATTTGCACCATCTCTATGGCTCCGACCTCACCCTCTCTGACCACTTAGCCATCACTCTGACCATCAACATCCCCGCCCCAACACCAAGGCATTATCGCACAATCAACTTCCGTAAGCTAAACGCTCTTTCACCTACCTCATTCTCATCCACCCTCTCTGAAAAAATGTCCACTTCTCCCTTCATTGACCTCCACACCCCTTCCGACCTCACTGACTACTACAACCACACTCTCTCCTCCTGCCTTGACCAGCTTGCGCCTGTAAAAACCAAAACAGTTTCTTTCACCCATTCTGCTCCCTGGTTTACCCCTGAACTCCACCTGATGAAAACTCGTGCTCGCCAACTTGAAAGACTCCGCAATAAAACGGGTCTCACAGTTCACTCCCAAGCCTACAAGGACCACCTACAACACTACAAAGATGCCCTCTCCCGCGCCCGCTCTGCCTACTACTCTCAAATTATCCACTCTGGCTCCGGAAACCCAAAAGCACTCTTCTCGACAATAAACAAACTCCTCCGCCCCCTGAACACCACCACCCAGTCATTCACAGTAGACAACTGCATCTCCTTCCTCTCTTTCTTCCAACGCAAAATTGACAACATCTACAACAGCTTGACCACTGCCGCACCCGCTCCCCCTCCAACCACCTGCCCACCCTTGTCCTGCCATCCCCTGTCTCGGTTCTCCCCAATCTCCCCTACTGACCTCTCTGAACTCCTCATAGGAATGAAAACTGCCACCTGCACTCTTGACCCCATCCCCTCCAGCTTTGTCAAAGCCTCCCTCCCTGCTCTCTCTCCACTTATCATTGCAACAATAAACTCCTCCCTGTCTACAGGCATCGTCCCACCTTCCCTCAAAATTGCTGCTGTTACCCCCATTCTAAAAAAACCTGGTCTAAACCCTGACACCCTAAACAACTTCAGACCCATCTCCAACCTACCCTTTCTGTCAAAAGTTTTGGAACGCGCTGTAGCCACTCAACTCAAACATCATCTCTCTGCCAATAACCTGTATGAAACATTCCAATCCGGATTCCGGTCCAACCACAGTACTGAAACTGCTCTCCTCAAAATCACCAACGACCTTCTCCTCTCCTCTGACGCTGGCAACCTCAACATTCTCGTCCTCCTCGACCTCAGCGCTGCCTTTGACACCATCGATCACACTATCCTCCTCACCCGACTTGAATCCACCTTTAACGTTACCGGCACTGCCCTCTCTTGGATTAAATCATACCTCTCTGACAGATGCCAGTTCATCTCCATCAATAACTGCAAATCCCCCACTGCTCCCCTCCCCCAAGGTGTCCCCCAAGGTTCAGTTCTTGGCCCCCTCCTCTTCATCCTTTACCTGTCCCCGCTCGGTCACTTAATCCGCCGTCATGGTCTCCGATTCCACTGCTTCGCCGATGACATCCAGCTTTTCATCTCCACCAAGTCCGTCTCCACCGACACCCACTCTATCCTGACAAACTGCATCACTGAAATAAAATCCTGGCTTCAAATCAACTTCCTCAAGCTTAACTGTGATAAATCTGAAATAATCATCATTGGCCCAAAAACGCTCACAAAATCCACCCATAACTTTGCCCTCAACATCGACGGTATCCCAGTATCCACCTCCCCTCACATCCGGAATCTTGGCGTCATCTTTGACCAAACCCTTTCCTTCGACAAATACACTAAACAGATCACAAAGTCAGCCTTCTTTCACCTGAAAAACATTGCCCGTCTCCGCTCATCCCTCTCCTCCACGGCTGCAGAAACCCTCATCCACGCCTTCATCACCTCCCGTCTGGACTACTGCAATAGCCTCCTCTATGGTTCACCCTCAAAAATCACCAATAAACTCCAATACATTCAGAACTCCGCTGCCCGTCTACTCACCCATTCCCGGACCCGTGACCACATCACCCCCGTCCTTTACAAGCTTCACTGGCTCCCCATCCCCCAGAGAATCCAGTACAAAATCCTCCTCTTGACATACAAAGCCCTCCATAACCTGGCCCCATCCTACCTGGCTGACCTCCTCTCCAGACACACTCCCACCCGCAACCTCCGCTCTGCTGGTACCAACCTCCTGACCCCCTCCATCCGGACCAAATTCAGATCCTGGGGGGACAGGGCCTTCTCCATCGCTGCTCCCACCCTCTGGAACTCACTACCTCACACCATCAGAGACTCCTCCTCACTCACCACATTCAAAACATCACTAAAGACCCACCTGTTCAACACTGCATTCAACATTCAACCCACAGCATTTAACCCCTGACTATCTCTTCTCCTTCTCCCTCCTTTTGCTTTAAATATTTCCCTATTGATTCTTGTCTTTTTGCAATTGTTGTTTTCATGTATTGTTATGCATTATGTTTGCCACTCTGTCAAAGCGCCTTTGGGCTTCTGGAAAAGCGCTATACAAAATAAATGAATTATTATTATTATTATTATTATTATTAACCAGGACTCTTCCTGGAGCTGGCGCCCGGCCAAACTGAGCAATCGGGGGAGAAGGGCCTTGGTAAGAGAGGTGACCAAGAACCCGATGGTCACTCTGGCTGAGCTCCAGAGATCCTGTGTGAAGATGGGAGAAACTTCCAGAAGGACAACCATCACTGCAACACTCCACCGATCTGGGCTTTATGGTAGAGTGGCCAGACGGAAGCCTCTCCTCAGTGAAAGACACATGAAAGCCTGCTTGGAGTTTGCAAGAAAGCACCTAAAGGACTCTCAGACTGTGATAAACAAGATTCTGTGGTCTGATGGAACCAAGATTGAACTGTTTGGCTTCCGTCTGGCCACTCTGCCATAAAGCCCAGATCGGTGGAGTGTTGCAGTGATGGTTGTCCTTCTGGAAGTTTCTCCCATCTCCACACAGGATCTCTGGAGCTCAGCCAGAGTGACCATCTGGTTCTTGGTCACCTCTCTTACCAAGGCCCTTCTCCCCCGATTGCTCAGTTTGGCCGGGCGGCCAGCTCCAGGAAGAGTCCTGGTTGTTCCAAACTTCTTACATTTAAGAATTATGGAGGCCACTGTGCTCTTGGGAACCTTCAATGCAGCAGAATGTTTTTTGTAGGCTTCCCCAGATCTGTGCCTCGACACAATCCTGTCTCTGAGCTCTGCAGACAGTTCCTTCGACCTCATGGCTTGGATTTTGCTCTGATATGCATTGTCAGCTGTGAGACCTTATATAGACAGGTGTGTGCCTTTCCAAATCATGTCCAATCAATTGAATTTACCACAGGAGGACTCCAATCAAGGTGTATAAACATCTTAAAGATGATCAAGAGAAATGGGAAGCACCTGAGCTAAATTTCAAGTGTCATAGCAAAGGGTATGAATACTTATGTAAATGTGATATTTCCGTTTTTTCTTTTAAATAAATTTGCAAAACTTTCTAAAATCCTGTTTTCTCTTTGTCATTTTGGGGTATTGAGTGTAGATTGATGAGGGAAAAAATGAATTTAAACGATTTCAGCAAAAGGCTGCAACATAACAAAATGTGAAAAAGTGAAGGGGTCTGAATACTTTCTGAATGCACTGTATATACATATATATATATATATATATATATATATATATATATATATATATATATGATAAATAGTTAACAGTTAAATAAAACTCATTTAAAACACGACAAACAATCGAGTGAGACAAGTTGCATTTTCACATACCTTCCTGAAAAATCGCCCATGAGTTACACTCAACACGCACAGGAATGTAAAAGTCCATGCACTGCTTAGCGCCATGCTGTGTTTTGCAGGTAGGTATGAAGTGCTCCAGTCCGGGCCTACCTGCTCACCAATGAGTAAGCTTCGGTGGGTTTGGTTTGAATAATAAGTATTTATTCCCATTGGTCATGATGATCGACTGGTTGAATGACCAGCATTTGCAAAGTGCAAAGTTTAAAAACACCAGCATTTGCAAAGTGCAAAGTTTAAAAACACCAGCATTTGCAAAGTGCTCAGTCAATATTTGGTTGGTTTGTTTGTCACATGCCTTACTACAAACATGAGCAGACTCAGCAATCGACAAAGTCGCAACTGTCCTTGAATGCACCAATAAAATAGATGTTCGATTTATTTCGACACGAGATCAGAATTGGAATGGGTACACTCATGAAATTATTGGACCACACTCCACAGGTCTATGATTTTCGGGTCTTGGGTTTGAGACCCTGTCGAGCCGTTAAATAACATCAGGTGGGTTGACTCAGCCGATTCATCCTTCCGAAGTGAGCGAAATGAGTACCATCTTCGTGGGAACAGGGGCGCACTGCATCAGCGGCACAGCTGCGCTTCCATAAATGATGCAGCCAGCAAGCACAGGCTAAATACGAAACAGCAGTAATAATAATCATACCATGTTATCCAGGTGTTGCACTGATAACCGATCACTGACCTTTGGACTCACTAATCTGGCTTTGATTCCCGACCAGACGATGAACTGTCGGATTGGTGGTGCGTTGCACCACAAAGTGTCCTCTCTAGGTTGGAAGTTAAGCCTGGCATCTGTTGGTATTAGTTGTTTTTTTGGGGTTTTTTGTATATAAGATCGAGGCTCGTGTAAGAGCTAACATTAATGACAAAAAAAACAAACGGACACATAGGACGAAATAAAGGGAGCGGGAGACAAGATGGGGAGAGAGGGGGAAGCACACAAGTACAACATTTGAGAGCAGGGACATCGGGAGATCTGTGGGAGGGAGAGGGCTTGGGGGGAAGAAGCGTGGGAAGGGGGGGGGGGGGAGAGGTAAAAAAAACCATATGGACACAGCTAGGACTTCCAGGAAAGAAGATGGTATTTCAAAAAAGTGGATCTGGGGTGAATTAACGGGGGAAAAAAAGATCAAGGTTTTGGATGGGGGAAGATCATTGTTGGCATGAAAGTTACCACTGTAGCTTTCTCGAAGAGCAGGCGAGTTGTCGCCGGCACCCGAAACAATTATATCTGCGCTAATTGCCAGGTGGGACTAGATATTTAGACATTAATTTGCATATCCGTTCTCTTTGGCTGATTCAAACTTACCTGGTGCTTTAGCTGATCCGCCCAATTTGGCAGGTTGCTCTAACCAGGTATTGAGGATGGAAAGCTGGGAGAGACCTTTTAAAGGACAGGTCGGCGACAGTGTGAAGTCGCACAAGATCTGCCTGAGGCATGGAATCCATAATTCTTCCATAACAACTCTCACTCTTCCCATTCCTTCCTCCCTATTTCCACCTTTGTCTGCTCGGCAGGAACGCACACTACTTTGGTGTTAATGTGAACTTGTGAAGTTCCCTTTTGGATGGTGATCCATGCTATCGTTTTTGGTGGTGATCCACCCTGTGAAGATCTGCATTAGCGAACCGTGATACCAATTATTGTGTCACTAACCCTAACCCTAACAACTAACGCGAAGCCAAAAGCGCAGTTAAGCGATCGGTTGCGTACATACGTACGCCATTAAAAAATGAAAATCATTTTCTCGGCAACCATTGGTCCGATTGACACGAAATTTTCACCACAGCGAAGCCTCCCCCTGTATAATTATTTGTCATAATTATGACGTCATAGGTCACGTGTTACGGGCGCCATCTTGGAAAACCTTTGCACCACTATATCGTCTCCAAAACCGCTCCATGGAAAAAATTGAAACATGGCTCATTGTCAAGTATTCCCCATGGGGAATAAAATATGCTAATGATGATGTCATCGGTGCCTTCATTATGACGTCATAATTCTACAAGTACAACACTTGATCCAATCTGTATGAATTTTTTTTTGCTGCAACTGTTGGTTCGATGGACACAAAATTTTCACCATAGGAGTGTCTCCTCCTGTATAATGTTTTAAGGAAATGTATGATGTCATGGGTCACGTGATACATCACCATCTTGGAAAAACTGAAAAACTTTGCACCTCTATATCTCCAAAACCGCTCCATGGAAAAAATTTAAACATGGCTCATCAAGTACTCCCTATGGGGAATTACATATGTTAATGATTATATCATCGTGCCTTCATTATGACGTCATAATTCGCCAAGTACAATGCTTGATCCGATCAGTATGAAAATTTTTGAGGGTCATCTAGGGATAATTTTTTCACCAGAATTAAATTGATGACATTATAGGTCACATGGTTCAGCAGCCATGTTGGATTGAACATTTAAAAACTTTTAAAATGTGCTTTACCAGAACGGCTGACCAGATCGATGCAAACCTCATGCACATGATGTACTAGCCTTGGGGAATGTTGGGTGTTCATTAATAAATCACAGGCCATGTGGTCTGGCAGCCATATTGGATTTAACCTAAAAGCTTTAAAAATCCTCCTCCCCAGAACGGCTGGACAAATTATGGGGAACCTTCACGCACATGTTCCTCAAGCCTTGGGGTTACCATGGTGTTCACAAATAAATTATAGGTCACATGCTCTGGAAGCCATGGTGGATCAAAGGAAAACAAAAACTTTATTTTTCTGAAACAGCTGAATATATTGAAGCAAAACTTTCCAAATACCATCTAACACCATTGGTGCACATAGTATGAAAATGATGACATAATAGGTCATCTGGTTTGGCATCCATCTTGGTTAGAAAAAAGAACCTTATCTGATCAACAAGAAACTTCACACCTTATCCCCTCCCCAATTGGAGCCAGTGTAAATTTGTGATGTCATAGGTCATGTGGTTGGGCAGCCATATTGGATCTAAGCAAAAAAAATTGAAAATCTTCTTCTTTGAAACGGCTTAACCAATCAATGTGAAACTTTAACTAATTCATCAACTACCCATGGGAAATATAGTTTGATAAAAGTGATGTCATCTGTCACTGGTCTAGCAACCATATTGGATTAAAGAAAAAAAAACCTTAAAGAACATAAGAGTAGGCTCGCACTAAGTCTTTCTCAAGACTGCACGGGGTAAGTATCCTTTGAATACCATCTCGTTTGCATTATGTGGTGCCAACGTCATACCAATTGTCGCATGATGTCACATGATGTCATTTGTGTCACGCATTGTGACGTGTAGGTGTAGTAATGCCTATATGTCATGATTTAAAGTTACACATGCAGGAAGATTATGAATGAAGTATTAGCATTTGAAACCGAACATGGGAAAAATGGGTAGGGGGGAGTTTAGAGAGGGGCACACACGTCGATGAAACACCAGGACGGCAGTTTACAGTTGGGTCGGGATTCGAACCCAGGCTCGACAACTCAGAGGTGAGTGAGCATACCTCGAGGGTATCCTGCCAGTCCCGGTAGAGGATCTGGAAGTATAACAAGGAATTATTATAGAAAAAATGTCTATTTTTATCTGCTGTCAATTTCCTTTATCATCAAGTATGAAGACTTCCATCACAAACAATAATTGTTTCTTCTCTCATGTGAACAGGGTTGTATTCCATAACTGTTTCTCATCAGATCTGCGATTCATCAATGTGGGTGAGTCCCTCGACTGGACGTTAAACTGGGCTTCCCCCGGCACTCTGTTCAAATTCCAAATTCCTGCTCTAACCTACAGGGGGCACTGCCCCATGTAAGGACAAGTAAGGACAAGCCCACCATGTAAGGACAAGCAAAGTAGTACACAACATAAGGAATCATATAGGACCGCGTATGGGACTTCTAATGGGTCCAGGATCATGGACCGTCAGTTTCGATGGGAACGCTAACTAAACAGGCCAAGCCGAAGGGCCTTCAGAAAAAGATTGTTAATCAGTGCAAAATCAGGTTCAATGCAGACTCGTAGGAGCAGAAAAGGTCAGTACTCGGGCCCAAAATCACATTTCAAATCAGCGTCAACTCATGGCACCATAAGGAACCTCTCCAGTCCTCCCGGCAATCGGTATGGCAATTTTAGGCTTTGCCTTTCAGACAATCCAGAGAAGATTCCAAATAGTTACAGAAAATCTCACCCAAGAAATGTCCTCACCAATGCCCATCATCATTGTTGGTTCAGCTGAAGTAAAAAAAAAACTCCAAAGTATAAATGAACGGTGGACACTGGTCCAATGGTAAGTACTGGGTAGTATATTCAAATTCTGCAATTTAATGGGTTTGGAGAGTCTCACTGGACCCAAATAAACAGGCACTCCTGGATGAAAATAAATAAATAAAAATAAATAAATAAAGAATATATATATACATATTGCGCCGGGCGTCGCCTCGGGATAACTTGGAGAAGACGGCGTGTCTTTAAGAGACCACCATCACCAGTTGCTCTAGAATTCCCCACGCCCAGAGTTGTGTTACCATATGCAAAATGCGAAGTGCAAACTGGTACTCTGCCGACGGTCATGTAACAGACCATAGTCAGTCAGCCGAGCGGAACCAACATTGCAAAACCGCGTCTGCCATCTAACTTAGATACCAAATTAGCACTGGCCAATCACCCCAGTAGTCTTATTCCGCCATCAGAACAGACAGAATATGTCAGGACAGTTTCTGGTTGAAATGGCTTTTCGTGGCAGTAATCAAAATGCAAGTACAGTCAACTCTCAGTTTGAGAAAATTCGGTTTGAGAATGTTCGGTTTGAGAACATTCGGTTTGAGAACATTCGGTTTGAGAACATTCGGTTTGAGAATGTCTGCAACAAAGAACGTCATTTCCGTCTGCATGACTGGCTGATTGATGTGCATTTTGATATATTTAAAGGGGAACCGAAAGACTTCTTTTTTTTTTGATCTGCAACTATTCAAAATCATTAATCATTGTCTAATTTTAAGTGAGATGTTTTTGAATTTATTTTGCCAATCACAAAGTGTCGAAAAAAGACCTAGAGTGTTGAGTTTCGATTTCGCCAGTGACGTCACACTATGAACTCACCTTTATCCAAATGGCGGTTTAGATAGAGAAACCATGTATTTCGAGCTCAGATTCTGATATTGATTCCACCATCATGAGCAACTCTAAAGATTCTTAGTATTGTCGCGTCTCTGGGGTTAACAGCCCAAGAAGACGAAAGACCGAAACGAGCTTTAACTCCGAGGCGTATTTCAAACTAGGCGGGATTATCTTTTCGCGCACGCGGGAAGGTTTGAAGTCTTCCCTGATCGGACGGCTGGCACTGGGTTAACCTGAACCCACAAAAAAGAAACGAAACAAGACAAGAAAATGAAAATCAACAACTAATGATTTAATGAAAATAATGCAAGTACAAATAATGCAAAATGTAAGGTAAAACTAATAGTAATAGGCTAATAGTAATCGACTTGCTCACCAAATCTATTCATTCCAAAAAAAATTCCATCTCTTACAGTTCCTCTTTTCTACATTCCCGAAACTCTCCTGCACTCCACCCCTCCTCCAGCGTCCTCAAACGTATTTTTGACTCGAAGGTCACAAGAAACTCATTTTGCAATAAATGTTAGTTTCCCATTAATCGTACACTTTCTAAAATCCAATCTCACCCCTCCCCTCCAAAACTTCCCCATCACCCCTCCCCTCCAAAACGTCCCCATCACCCCTCCCCTCCAAATCTACCCCCTTGCCCCTCCCTTCCAAATCTTCCCCATCACCCATCTCTTTCAAATCTTCCCCCTTGCCCCTCCCCTCCAAATCTTCCCCATCACCCATCCCCTTCAAATCTTCCCCCTTGCCCCTCCCCTCCAAATCCTTCCCATCACCCATCCCTTTCAAATCTCCCCCTTTTCCCCTTCCCTCCTAAACTCCCCACACACCCCTCCCCTCTGAGACTCTCCCTTGCTCCTCCCCTCCTAGACTCCCCTCTCACCCCTCCTCCTCAAAGCGTCCTCCCCGCTTCTTCCCCTTTCAAACTTTCACCTTCATCTCCCCCAACCTTCTGCCTCGCTCTTCCCCCTCCTCAAATAACACCTCACTGTGCCTCACCCAATCACCATCAAACCTTTTGTCCGCCCCATCCTTTCCTTTCTCCAAGCAATTCTAAAATCTCTGACACACCTTCAACAGCTCTCCCTACCACTTCCTCCTCTTTCACATCTTACCCTACCCCTCCCCCCCCCCCCCTGTTCTGTACCCGATGCTCCCCCTTCCTCTTCATTAACAGTATGGACCTCAAACATCCAGGGCCTTCGCTCAAACTTGACTGATCTCTCCATACAGGTTGCTTCTAACAAACCAGACATGATCTGCTTAACAGAAACTTTCCTCCTTCATAATGTCTCTGATTCCTTGGTATCTCTCCCACGTTACTCCCTCCTCCGGTATGATAGACCTGAGCCTCGTCCTGGAGGTGGGGTTGCTATCTTTATAAAAAAAACTCTCTTCCTCACTCGCCCTGCACTGCCCTCTCTCCACCTCACCCCCAGGAATACCTCTGGCTACGGCTTCCCCTTCGCTCCCACCTTTTGTTCATATGTGTGTTGTACTGTCCACCAAACAGTGATGACTCCATCTACATCTCGCTGTCTGATAATATGGACCAACTTCTATCTACCCATCCCAACTCTCTCTTCCTCATATGTGGTGATTTCAATTGTCACCATGCCAGTTGGCTGGGTGTGGGTACCTCTCTCACCAGCCATGGCTCCTCAGCTAAGGACTTCTGCGACTCACTGGGACTGACACAATCTGTCAATTTCCCGACCCGGATCTCATTCAACGGAGCATATTCTCTTCTGGACTTGGTTATGACTAACTTCCCTGAAAATGTCTGCTGCTCTTCTTCTGCTCCAATCGGCTCATCTGATCATGTGCTTGTTAAAGTGGACATCTCTCTGACCATTCTCAGAGAGCCTCCTCAGCATCGACGAGTCTGGCATTTCACTCAAGCCAACTGGCACGGTCTTCAAGCAGCCATCAATCATCTGGACTGGTCTCCCATTTCTACCGCCTCTGACATCAAGTCATCCTGGGAATTCTTCCAAAGTAAATTGCTCTCTCTCATGCACAGATTTATCCCATCTCGTCTTCAGTTGTCATACCCTTCCTCCCGTCCATGGTACACGGAATCTTGTGGTGAGGCTGATGCCCAGAAACAACTTGCCTTCGTCTCCTGGAAAGCAAATCCAACAGAAGGAAATCACATTTCCTTTCACAAAGCCCGAAACAAGTATGTGTCCACCCTCAGGAGAGCCAGGAAACAATATCTCTCCATCTCAAGACCGAACTCTCTTATCTGTCTCCCTCTTCCAAATCCTGGTGGCATATGGTCAAATCTGTTTCTGGTGTTTGTTCCACCTCCATCCCCTCCCTCACCTCAAACGGCTACACGGCTGATCCGCATGCGAAAAATCTGAATGCCTCAACTCTATGTTTGCCTCTAAATCTTGTGTCCCGAACCCATTCCTCTCTGTATCCACCGTACCCAATCGTACCCAGCTGCTCCTGGACTCTGTGTCCTTTCTTCCTGACAAGGTGGAAAAGTGTCTGTCAACCCTCGACTCTGTCAACCTTCTGCAACTGGACCTGACGGCATCAGCCCACGGGTCCTAAAATCCTGTTATTCCGCTCTTTCACTCCCTCTCTCTGTTCTCTTCACCCTCTCTTTTGCTCAAGGTCATCTGCCATCTGCTTGGAAATCAGCCAACATCACCGCTTTGCACAAAAAATGTGCAAAAACAGATCCTAGCAACTACAGACCAATCAGCCCTCTCCCATTTATCAGCAAAGTCATGGAATCCATCATTGCTTCGGATATGAAATCTTTCCTCTTCTCCAATGGCTTGATCTCTGATCATCAATTTGGTTTCAGACCTGGTCACTCGACTCTGGACATGCTGCTTCTGCTTTCTCAACAATGGATGGAGATCCTCAATGCCAAACAGGAAATTAGAGCTGTCTCCCTTGACATATCACGTGCCTTCGATACGGTCTGGCACCCCGTTCTGCTCACCAAACGCTCCTCCTTTGGTATCCATGGAAATCTCCACGCATGGCTGGTGGACTTCTTCTCTAGGCCTAGTCAACGTGTGGCCCTGAATGGATTTCTCTCATCTCCTCTTCCTGTTCAGGCTGGAGTTCCCCAAGGCAGTGTTCTGGGCCCTATGCTTTTTCTGGTCTTAATCAATGATCTCTCTGACTCTCTTGAAAATCGTCTCTATCTCTTTGCTGATGACTCCACTCTCTGTCGCTCCATTCCTCATCCCTCAGATCGGCAGTCTGCACCCTCCTCACTCTCTGCAGACCTGGACAAAATCACAGACTGGGCAAACAAGTGGAATATGTCTTTCAATCCTGACAAATCTCACACTCTTACGATGTCTCTCCGAAAAGACCGACTGGACAACCTTCCCATCCACTTTCTGAATAATCCTCTCGAAGAAGTTCTGTCACTCAAGCTTTTGGGTCTCACTATCTGCCATGATCTTTCCTAGGAAAACCACATTTGAAATCTGGCCTCCAAAGCCAGTCGCCGACTGGGCATCCTCCGTTGTGCGAAGTCCTTCCTTGGCACACCTGAACTCCTCACCACATACAAGGCTTTCATCCGCAGCTCAATGGAATACTGCTCTTCCCTCTGGGCTGGTGCTCCTGCCTCACACCTAGCTCGTCTTCACGCTGTTGAAACCAAAGCGTTCAGAATCATTGGAATCTCCCACGATGAAGCTAACTCCAAGGGCCTTTCACTTACTCACTGCAGGCAGGTTGGTGGTCTTTCCATCTTCTACCGACTCCTCTCCGGCCTTGCCCCCCCCAGCTCTCTCTGGGCTCTGTCCCCCAAATATTCCTACAGGTCGCACAAGATCTGCCTGCAACCCTCTTATGGTTAAACTGCCAAAATCAAGACTCTCTGCTCACCTTCACTCCTTCATTCCTCTTTTCTCCCGCCTCTGGAACAAAGTCCCTCACTCTCTTCAATCCCACTCCGCCCTCCAGGTCTTTAAAACAGCTGTTCACCACCATCTCTTATCTTCCCCCATCCAAAACCTTGATCTTTTCTACCCCCGCTAATTTCACCCCAAATCCACTTTTTTGAAATACCAACTTCTTTCCTGGAAGTCCTTGGTTTCCTTGTGTTTTATACTTCTCCCACCCCCCCCCCCCCCCCATTCCCACGCCTCCTCCCCCCAAGCCCTCTCCCTCCCACACATCTGCCGGTGTCACTGCTCTCAAATGTTGTGTTTGTGTGGTTCCCCTTCTCTCCCCATCTTGTCAACCGCTCCCTCTTTTTATATATTTTGTTTGTCTGTTTGATTTGTTTGTGTGATAAATGTTACCTCTTTCACGAGCCTCGATTCTGTATACAAAAAAGAAGAAAAAGTGAGGGTCCCTCCATGCAGACTCAATTATAGACAAAGGGAGAAAGAAAATAAAATAAAATGATTTGGTAATCGGCCGTTACTCAGCTCTGCAGTTCAATCCGAGGGCTTGTAGACGCTCGTCGCCTCCAAACCACCTCGTGGGAAGTGCACAAAATGATGCGGCGTCACGCTCCTTGACGTCCCAACTTGAGGTATTTCTCGCAATGCCGACTGCCCTGAACCTCTCTTGTTCAGTCTCTTTCCACAAGCGCACATGAGCCAAAGATGCGCCACCGCCCGCGACCAAGCCAGAACAAAGAGAAAATGCGACCGCTTCCAACAAACGCCAGGACCAGAAGAGAGGAGATAAAAAGGCAAATGCTGCTGTCCTCGTTGAAAGCCAGCAATAAAAGAGAAATGCAACCACCTCCAACAAACGTCAGGGCAGAGAGAAGAGAGCAAAAGGCAACCACAGCCATTCTCGTTGAAAGCCAGCAATAAAAGAGAAATGTGACCGCCTCCAACGAACGTCAGGACAGAGAGACCAAGATGGCGAGACCGCGTCTTCATGCTCTTGTAGCTCTCAAATGTTCCACGCTGATGTCACACTCTGTCCAATCACCAAGCGTTACTCAATCATCCCATTGCGCCTCCACCAATCACTAAGGGCGGGGCATGGCCCCCTCATTACGAGTTGTCGGGGAGCAGAGTCTTGTCGTCGTTTGGGAATGTTCGGATGACGTCGGAGTTTCTTTGCCGATCGGCAAATGCTATTTCTGTCGGACCTGGCGGCGCTGTGAGCGAATGAGACCATTTGTTATAGTTGTTGTTTGGCAGGCTTTTTAATTGTAATAAAGACGGAGGGAAGATCACAGGTGGCAAGCATGTACAGGGGAATTTAACCTTACAGACCCTATAATTAATTAGCACAAAGCCATGCCCCTTATGGCGACATGCAAATGCTCTTACCAGGACAGACGGCCTACTTATGTACATCGAGATGGCTTCTTCGCAGCATACGGCGCATTCTAATCTTCACATTTCTAACTTTCCTAAGGTATTTCTTTGTTTACCCCCACAAACGTAAAAGTATGTTGAAACAGATCAATAGGATTTTGAATAAACTATTGGAAACAAAATTAGTGATGGAAACGCTTTCGGGGGATTTGTGGAGCTGTATAGTTTTGAGCCTTATGTGAGCAATTTCGACGAAGATGGTGTTAGTGAAGTTGGTGGTGTTATATTCGAAGTGTAGAAGAAAACGTCGGTCAGTCATATGTTCACAACAGATGGTGGGTTTTGTTTTTTCGTTCAATTGATGGTTTATCAGGAATTTGGAATTAATTGATAAATCAGTTATACAGTATTACTCCAGAAGAAATGCACCACAGCACGGACCCAGCACGAACACGACACAGCACAGCCACCTCCCAGGTACACTCGGACACTGCCCAGGCACACTCGGATACCACCGACCAAATGGGTTACCAATGCTTTATCCTGTGTAGCAGGCTCACCCGGCCGGTGTCCTCAATGTTACAGGATCGTCCCGTTTCAATCTACATATTTCCCGTCCTTTCCCGGAATGCCATTTGTGGCTTTGGTTGTGCTGTGTCATATCCCACCATTGTATCCATGCCATGTCACACTGTCGTGCCCGTGCTGTGTCATGCTGTGTCGTGTCTATGTCTCACTCCAGTGTAGGGGTGAGGGAGGGTGGTGGCGACACGAGATCGGTCGCCAGCAGGCCAACACAGGTGTTTGTTGCACCGCTCAAATCACCTGTGCAAATATGCTGGTAGCTGGGTAGAGATGGTGTTACAGTTTTGAGCGACAGCTGTTTCTTTCACTTAATCGTGGAGGCAGATAACCACAAGATCTATCTTTAGCCATCCTCTCTCAAGCATGGTGGATAACCGTAAGATCTATAATAGACATCTCCATTGCTTCATAACAGTGCTCTGTAAAATGTTCTGAGCACAAAAGCAAATATCTTGTAGGCCTGATCTACACTCAGGTATTTCGGGCAACTGTCGGATCTATTGGCCATTGGTGTAGCATGACACCATCAAGGTTTGTACTACCACAACCAGCAAGGATGCATCGACTAGGCATATTTGTAGAAATTCGAAAGTTATTCACGGTTTGAGTTAAATCGTACAGCAATGTAACCCATAGACAGTACGGATTTGGCGGTCGACTTCCGAGTGTCATGTCACGGCTAAATGTGAAGAAGAAGAAGATTCGACATATAATTGCAAAATTACCTACTTTATAAATCGGAAATCGGAAAAAAGACACATCATATCTATTTTGTAGCATATCAAGAGAGAGATTAGCGTCGAGGTAGTCTGAGAGTTTGGGTTCCCCTTTAAGTACCTTTGTACTGTTTTATGTCTATATGGATGTATTATCGTGCTGTACTTACGATATATTATTGTACTTTATATATATGAAGACATCGTGGGATCTTTAACGTCCACCAACTAATGCTGGCACCCAGTTTAATGTCCATCGGAAGGATGGCACACACATTGATGAATCATCCTGGATACCAGAAACTAGGATAACAGTTTATAGCTTGGTTGGGATTCTAACGATGGTAAGGCAGGGATCTTTCATTCAGAGAGTAGTTAATTCATTGACTGGTCTCTCTGGAAAGGTAGTAGCAGCAGTAACAGTAGATAGGTTTATACTGCAATTAGATACTAGATACCAAGAATCTGTCCAGGGAGTAGAGATGTACAAGGATGTATGCAGAAATGGTAGGTAGAGTGTGGTTGGATAGGTTCTTGGCCATGTTGTCGTGTTATGCTGATGAGATATTGAGATGTTTCATCTTTTGTTGGCATGGATATGGCGTGGATTCAATGTGACTTGCCCCAAAAGGAAACACCAAACAAACCCTTAAACCCCGATGGTGTGAAGTTAGTGTCTTGTTACCCTTGCCAGAGGATAGGGTATTGCATTTGGGTCTGTTAGTTTGTTACTTGCGAAAATCGAAGATTTTTTTAGTACAGTGGGACCCCACTATTCACGGGGGATACGTTCCTGGAAAAATGCCGCTAATTGTGAAACTGCGAATAGCCGGGCATTGTTTCAATGGAAAAAGGGGGGATAGGTTTCCGAGTCGTGAAAATCCGTGAATAGAGAGGAACAAAACGCGAATGGCGAGGCAAAATCCGCGAATGGTGAGGCAAATCCCGAAAATGTCGACGGTAATCTGCGAAGGTTGATGAAAGTCTCGGAAATGGTGAGACAAAACCCGCGAATGTCAGCGATAATCCCACAAGCGGGGCAACTCCAGCAAATGTCGGCGATAATCCTGGAAATGGCGAGGCAAATCCCTCGAATGTCGGCGATAATCCCGCAAATGGCGAGGCAAATCCCGCAAATGTCGGCGATAATCCTGGAAATGACGTGGCAAATCCCACGAATGTCGACGATAATCCTGGAAATGATGAGGCAAATCCCACGATGTCGATGATAATCCTGGAAATGGCGAGGCAAATCCCTCGAATGTCGGCGATAATCCCGCAAATGGCGAGGCAAATCCCGCAAATGTCGGCGATAATCCTGGAAATGACGTGGCAAATCCCACGAATGTCGACGACAATCCTGGAAATGATGAGGCAAATCCCACGATGTCGATGATAATCCTGGAAATGGCGAGGCAAATCCCACGAATGTCGACGGTAGTCCTGGAAATGGCGAGGCAAATCCCACGAATGTCGACGGTAATCCTGGAAATGGTGAGACAAAACCCGCGAATGTCGGCGATAATCCCGCAAATGTCGGCGATAATCCTGGAAATGGCAAGGCAAATCCCGCAAATGTCGGCGATAATCCCGCAAATGTCGGCGATAATCCTGGAAATGGCGAGGCAAATCCAACGAATGTCGGCAATAATCCTGGAAATGACGAGGCAAATCTCATGAATGTCGGTGATAACCTGGAAATGGCGAGGCAAACCCGCGAGTGTCAATGAAAATCCATGAATGCATGCCGTGCCAGTTTCATTGGGGAAAAGGGAGACAGCTAATTGCACTAATAGATACTGTGGAGTGTTTTCATTCTGTACTCGCGGGGATGACGTGTTATGCAGCTGGCGGAACATCCCACGAAGCTCGCTTATAGTGCAGCAAAAATTTGCGGCTGTGAAAGCCATGAGAACGCAAAGCACACAGCAGTGAAGGTATAAGCATGTCATGCTCGTAGAAGATGTTTCTTTGCGTATGTCCACCTGCTGTATGCATGGCTGGTGAAAGATGGTTTTATAAATGTGTCAAGCTCGCAGCTTGTGAATTTTTTTTTCTGCGCTGCTGAAAAACTGCGAATTCGTGAAACACGGCCGTGATTAGGAAAAAAAAACCCCTGCGATTTCACGGAACACGGCCGCAAATCTTTTTAAAACCGCGAATACACAGGACACTTTTCCACGAATAAAGAAACAGGTCGCATTTTATTAACCGCAAATATGCAGAACCCACGAATAGCGGAACCCACGAATAGCGGAACCCACGAATAGCGGAACCCACGAATAGCGGAACCCACGAATAGCGGAACCGCGAATAGTGGAACCGCGAATGGCGGGGTCCGACTGTATATTGGTTGGTCTTGTGTGTTATTCTGTCTGTATGTCAATCGCCAACAGTTCACAATGTGAAACCGATCTTTACGAAACTTCACCTAATGGTAGAGTTGGTCATAAGGAAGAAGTCTATCGATTTTGAGGTCCCATTGTCAACATAGGCCAACTGTCAATAATTTTGTCGAATTTCTATAATCCTCAATTTTCATCCAATTGACTTGAAATTTGAAGAGGATTTGCATATCAGATCACTGAATTCAACCACCAATTGTTTTTCATGCCAAAAGGTCAACATCGGCCAAAGGTCAAAGGTCATCTTGAGGTAAAATTTCTAAAATTGCCATTTTTCATATGATTAACTTGAAAATTAAACAGCAATTGCAAAGTGCAACACGGTATAGGGAAACCAACTATTTCAAGGTCAAAGGTCAACTCAAGATCAAATTTCTAAAACCATAAATTTTCATCTGAAAAATCACCAATTTTAATCCGATTGACTCCAGCTTTGATTAAGATAGTCAATCTTAATCTTAATGAAATGGACAATTTGATGTAACCATGGCAAATTTTATTTTGGGGAGGGGTGGATTTTGCAAGTAATTGTGCTCTGCATGACATCTTCTTGTTGTTTGCAAAATCAAAGATTTTTCAAGCATATTGGTTGGTCTTGTGCGTTATTCTGTCTCTCTGTTTGTCTGTCTGTCAATCGTCTACAGGTCACAATTTTAAACCGATCTTCACGAAACTTCACTATATGGTAGAGTTAAAAAAAAAAATTCTACAGAATCGAGGCTCGTGTAAGAGCTAACACATTAAACATGAAAATATGCACAGACACATTAAACATACAATTAAGGGAGCGGGAGACAAGAGGGGGAAAGAGAGAGGAAAGCATACAAGCACAACAACAGTAGAGAGCAGTGACGTTGGTAGATCTGTAGAAGGGAGAGGGCTGGGGGGTTGGCAGGGGTTGGGTAGGGGGGGAAGGGGTACATGGTATAAAGCAAATTAACACTACCAGGAATTTCAGGAAGAAGTCTGAGATTGAAAGAGGTGGATTTGGGGTGTTTTAACGGGGGTAGAAAAGATCAAGGTTTTGGAAGGGGGAGGATAAGAGATGGTGGTGAACAGCTGTTTTGAGGACCTGGAGGAAGGAGAGGGATGGAAGAGAGTGTGGGAGTTTGTTCCAGAGGCGGGGAAAAAGAGGAATGAAAGAGTGAAGGTGAGTGGAGAGTCTTGAGTTTGGTTGTTTCACCAAAGAGGGTTTCTGGCAGATCTTGTGCGACGTGTAGGAATATTTGGGGGATAGAGCATAGACAGAGCTGGGGGAGCTCGGCTGGAGAGGAGTCGGTAGAAGACAGAAAGACCACCAACCTGCCTGCGGTGAGCGAATGAAAGGCCCTCAGAATCAGCTTCATCGCGGGAGATTCCAATGATTCTGAAAGCTTTGGATTCAACAGCGTGAAGCCGAGCTGGGTGTGAGGCAGGAGCACCAGCCCAGATGGGAGAGCAATACTCCAGTGAGCTGCAGATGAAAGCTTTGTAAGTGGTGAGGAGGTGAGAAGTGGCTAGAAAGGACTTCGCATAACGGAGGATGCCCAGTCTGCGACTGGCTTTGGAGGCCAGCTGGGAAATGTGGTTTTCCCAGGAAATATCATGGCAAATATTTGGGGGACAGAATATTTGGAGTTGGTCATAAGGATGTCAAATTTCCTATTGATTTTGAGATCAAAGGTCATCTTGAGGTCAAATTTCTAAAATTGTCATTTTTCATCCAATTGACTTGAAAATTGAACAGCATTTGCATATTGAGTCACAGAATTGGGAAACCAACTATTTTTGAGGTCAAAAGGTCAAAGGTCAACTGAAAGTCAAACTTCCAAAATCATCAATTTTCATCTGAAAAACTGTCAATTTTCATCTGATTGACTAGACTCAGTCACTAGAGCTTTGATTAAGATCGTCATTTTTAATATTAATGAAATGGACAATTTGATGTATCCATGGCAACCTTTTTGTGGGGGGGGGGGGGGGGGGGGAGGGGTAGATTTTGCAAGTGTCCTGCTCTGCACAACGTTTTCTTGTTTGTCGTTTTGTTTGTTTGGTCGCATAAAATGTGAGTATGCTTTTCTCTGCAACTATTGGTCCGATTGACACAAAATATTCACCATTTGAGCGATTCCCCCTGGTGAATTTGATAAGTATGACGTCATATGTCACGTGGTGCAGGCGCCATTGTGGAAAAATCGAAAAACTTTGCACCTCCATATCTCCAAAACCGCTCCATGGAAAATTTGCAACATGACTCATTGTCAAGTACTCCCCATGGGGAACAATATGTATTCATGATGATATCAGTGAATTCATTGTGATGTCATAATAATTAGACATGTAGAATGCTTGATCCGATCAGATTCCAAACTCTTGAGCGTGATCTCCACAAAAATTGTATGGGAGATTTAAATTGATGACGTCATCTGTCACGTAGTTCGGCAGCCATATTGGATTGAACATAAATCTACCCATCAATAATCCACACAAACACAGCAGCTAACGAGATGGTAGTCATAGAATACTTACCCTGCGCAGTCAACTTGTTGCGAGCCAACTCTTCTGTTTTTGGACATTTTTTTTCTTTGATCCAAATATGGCTGCCAGACCACGTGACCGATGACATCATAAATTTATATTCCCTAATATAATTGTTGCATAGCTCACACTCAATACATTTCATACTGATCAGACTAAGCGTTGTCCCTGTCGAATTATGACGTCATCATTATGGCACCAATGACGTCATCGTTAACAACACCTATTCCCCATATGGAGTTCTTTACAATGAGCCATGTTTCGATTTTTTCCATGCAGCGGTTTTGGAGATATAGAGGTGCAACATTTTCGGTTTTTCCAAGATGGCGCCTGTACCACATGACCTATGACGTCATGATTATCATTAAAATATTCAAAAGGAGGAGGCGCTCCAATGGTGAAAATTTCCTGTCCATCAGACGAACAGTTGCTGAATTTATTTTTAATAATGATCGGATAAGCGTTGTACTTGTCGAATTATGACGTCATAATGAAGGCACCAATGACATCATCATTAAAATATTTTATTCCCCATGGGGAGTAGTTGACAATGATCCAGGTCTCAATTTTTTCCATGGAGTGGTTTCAGAGATATAGAGGTGCGAAATTTTTCCAAGATGGCGCCTGTACCACGTGACCTATGACGTCATAATAATTATTCAAATATTCTACAGGAGGAGGCGCTCCTCAGGTGAAAATTTAATGTCAATCGGACCAAGAATTACAGAGAAAATGATTTTTTTAAATGCAGACACGTACGGCACACGGCACACGTACGCACCTGAATGCTTAACCGCGTTTTTCGCCTCGCGACTGCAGGGTAATAAACACTACACCAAATATACCACATAAACACATCCTGGCGAGGGTCTGAAATCTTTGATTGCTCTTTCTTTTTTATATATGTACAACCTCACCCCAGTCACCCTGCTCCCTTCACTACCACCCTTCTCTTTTACCAACCCCATCCTCTCTTCCTTTACCTTAACATCATTACCCCCTTCCCACCACCATCGGCACACGTGCTGGAGATCCTGTCTTGAGTACTGTGTAACTACTTCCACGTCCCATTCGAAAAGATTCACAACACGTGCTCGAAAATGGCGGCAAAGTAGAATCCACGCATGCTTGGTTTGATGGAGTGTGGTGGATTCCTCTGAAGTAGAGACTGCAGTATAACCTTCCATTGGCATCGAAGAGGGACACACGGGACGAACCGACTCACTGCACTTTGAGTTTCAGACACCCGGCCAGAGACAATGGCCGACCTCAATACCCAAACCGCCAGGGCTGCCGGTCAACACCGCAAATGGCGTCGATAAATCAGGCGCGGCATCAATATTCACGGGACGGAGCTGAATTTGGGGAGGGAGTAGGTGGGGTTGGGAGGGAGGGAGTAGGTGGGGTTGGGAGGGGAGGGAGGGCTCATCGCCCAAATGAAGCATGGCCGCCAGGGGGCGAAACTGGTCCACCAACGTCCAAAAGTGGGGAGCAGGTCCAGCTGCTCGAATCCACAACCAAGAGCTCAGGTGTCCTGAACATGGGTCTTGGGCGCAGGTGCGTTGTCCTGAAGGACGAGGACACCTTTGATCAACATCCCTCGTGTTTGTCCTTGATGCATGATTGCCCGAATATGGATCGCAAGGAATATCGTCAATCAGGTAAAAAAAATGTACCATTGATCCCAATTGGCGTCCATTGCATGGATTCAAATTCATTTCAGGATCCCAGAGGTGAAGCCATGATTCATCCACAGTTACCAAAACGAAGCTCGAAACGTGATGCCGGCCATTACCTCTTGACCCTGAGTGCTGAGGCTTTGGGTGGATCCATCATGCCATAACACCTCGTATACGTTACGGTTAGTACAGGTGTCAAAGTGAATCTTGATGTTCAGGTGCAATGAGCTAAGGTGAGGCTTGAGTTTGAAGTAAACATACAAGGTTCCTGAGCTCCTTGACTCAAACCTCTTGAAGCGGACGGGAAGGTCGACAAGGTGTGTTCGACCGTGGGAACGGGGGGATGTATGAGCATATGATGGATTCTCCATGAACAGAGGGGAGCAGGAGGACAGTGGGGAGGGATGAGGAGCAAGGCGGTAGTCTTAGGTATTGAGACAGGTCGAGCGCGAGGAGCTAGGGGTGGAGGAAGGTGGGGATAGTGGAGGGGGGGGGGGGGGTTGTGGGTGGGGGTATTGTGCGGTGCGCATGCGCGCTGCTCCCCCGCCTGTCGCGTACCGATCCGCACGTCGTTCCCGCCGCCAACTCCGTGGTCCTGTCGATGCCCGCGAAGCGTTAAATGAATGATTTTTCCGCGTCCGATTACCCTCCATTTGTTTCCCGAGGCGAGCACTGCTTGGCTCTTCCCCGCTGTCGCTTTTCCCCCGCTCGTCCCTCCCTCGCCCTCGCGGTTCCATTCGCTACGTTTCCCGCATAATGATGGCTGGACCCGGGAAGGGAAGCCTGTTCGCCGCCGTGGCTCTCACGCTCTTGCTGGCTCCCCACGCTCTGACGGTCTTCCCTCAATACGTGCAGATCGGTAAGACCCTGGTTCGTTCGCGCCGCGCGGTCTTTGCGCGTTCGCATTCCGACTCGGTCCGCCCATCCGCGATCCCGTTATCTGGTCCGTCGCCTGACGACGGACGTGCGGCCGAACGGACACGTGCTTCCCGCGTGCCGACCCGCGGGTCCCCGAGTGCGCACGCGTGGCGCCGCGCGCGTCCCGACATCGTTGGGGCCGCTCAAAATCGGCCCGTTTCGTGCGGCGATTTGGCCACGGGCAGCTGTGGGTGTAAGTAGAAGGTGAGCTTGCTGATCCTGTGGGTGCTGCTCTTGTGGCATCGTCGGGGAAGCTTGTTGGAGGTGCTCCGTCTCCTTCGAATATGACGTCGTCAAACCCCTGAGAAAGGTGGCCAACATGTCGGTGAGGATCGCTGACACGTAATTAAGTGTTTATCAACGTCATCCTCCGTGATCTCTGCTTGATCATACCGGTGGAGCAGAACGAACGAGCGGGAGATTTGTGATGGGAAAAGATATTTCTGGCGATAATTAGACGATTCTGTATGAATTAGCCATCTGCAAAGGTATCTTTTCAGGTCGCACGGGCACCTTGCACCTTTTTTTCCTCGACTTGCTGCCGGATATCGTTCAATTGGAAAAGTCATTGCTGTCCGGCGATGAATGCGGATTTCTACTGGAAGTTCGAAAAGGTTCCGCTCAATGGAGTCTTCCAAAAAAAAAAAAAAAATGGATAAAAAAACAACAACATTCATAACGATTTCATGATGAGGGCTGGTGGTGTCCTGACGTGTGACGTGTTTTTTATGAGCTGGATCCATTGGCACCGCCACCGAGGTCTTCAAACGCAACAGATGCCGAACGGACGCGAGTCCAAAGCGAGAGGTCCAGTGATCAACCCATCTTCTCTGGCTTTGGTGACGTCTTCGGAGTTTGAATGCAACATTCGTGCTCTTGGTGACATTTTTCTTACTTGAACTCACATGTGCAAGATCCTTTTTCACCTCCAAGGGTCTCCAAGGTCCTCCAAGGTCCTCCATGGACCTCCAAGGTCCTCCAAGGTTCAATTCAAGTCTTTGCTTATACTGTTTTAGCTACAATTCTACGTACGTGGACAACTACGGATCCACTGCTTAAATAAAGCCATCCTTCATTTTTGGGTGGACAGTCAAACATTTTGATTATATAAGGACTAACTAAAGTACCTGTTGCTTCGCTGTCCCACCACACCTTAAACCCAACCCTCCCACCACCCTTCCCACCACACGTTCATCCCACCCACTCCCCCCCCCCCCCTCCCAGCACTCCTCACCCTAACCTCTCCTCCCTCCTCCCACACCCAACCCCTCCTCCCTCCTCCCCACAACAAACCCCTCCTACCACCCCCACACCGAAACCCCTCCTCCCATCTCCCCTCACCCTAACCCCTCCTACCACTCTCCGCACTCACCCCCTCTCCCACCCTCTCATCCCAAGCCGCACATCCTTTGCTGCGAGAAATATTTCCCTCACACAATATCCCCGGCTCCCTCTGGTCAATTTACCTATGCGAAGACTGCTTTAACCTCACCGTTAAAAAAGGTAAAAAAAGGAAATTGTAATACCTTCTGCCACCACCACCAGGTGGCTACACTGTACACATGCACATGCAGTCGTGGCCAAAAATATTGGCACCCTTGCACTTTTTTCAAATAATTCACCATTTATTCCAGAAAAAATTTGAAATTTAAAAAATCTTTTGGTATCCATAATTCTTTATTTCACTGTTAATACTAGTACCCGACTGCAAAGCCGCAATGAGCCGGCGAAGCCAAAGCCTCTTGCCACTATTTTACCCATCACGATGGCATAAGTAGGGTAGGTAGTTGGTAGTAGGTAGGTGTAGTAGATACTGTAGGGCAAAGGGGGGCATTAAGCTCCAGGGGGCATTAGACTCCACTACATTGTAAATCTTGAAGGTAAATATAATGCATTTACAATGTAGTGGAGCCTAATGCCCCCTGGAGCTTAATGCCCCCCTTTGCCCTACCTGGTAAGACTTGCTAAAAGAGAAGAGCAGACAGTCCTCCCCAATACCTACATACAATAAATGTCACAAGAAGCTTGAGGAAGTAACTATACGATGTGCTAGCTTAAGGCCTATTTTAAGAAATTTTAACTGGGCTTAACATACGTTTTCACAGTATGTGTGTAGTCTTCTAACTTCAGTCGCTGTCAGGGCTGGTTCTCTCCGGGCACGGCAGCTTCCTCCACCAGAAGAAGTTAGCTTGCAGTAATATCAGTGCCGACAGATCAGACGATAGCGCCGTTTCAACGCCAATGTGTGACTGTCGTTAATCAAACCGAGCTTTCTTTCTTTATGTAAACCGCTTATACCGGTAGGTGCAGGACAACATCATAAATCAGACAAACCTACTGAGCATGGGAGCATGGGATTGAAGCCTAATTCGGCTTTTTAGGTCTACCACTAAAGAAGATAAAAATTTCGAAAATGCCCCAGAGTCGCGACTGTTCCGCGGGCGCCTATTGAACTTTTTCGCAATTTTTATGCATACTTCCGCATCCGCAAGATGGCGGCCTCCATGGAGCGATTTGGTGCGTCGAAGCTTCGAAATTCTCAAAGGATCCTGCAAAATCTGGCTTTTCAACATAAGGTTGTGAATCAAAAAAAGACGGGTGAAACAAACTCCTATTGAACTTTTTCGCAATTTTTTATGCATACTTCCGCATCCGCAAGATAGCGGCCTCCATGGAGCGATTTGGTGCGTCAAAGCTTCGAAATTCTCAAAGGATCCTGCAAAATCTGGCTTTTCAACATAAGATTGTGAATCAAAAAAAGACGGGTGAAACAAACTCCTTTTGAACTTTTTCGCAATTTTTTATGCATACTTCCGCATCCGCAAAATGGCGGCCTCCATGGAGCGATTTGGTGCGTCAAAGCTTCGAAATTCTCAAAGGATCCAGCAAAATCTGGCTTTTCAACATAAGATTGTGAATCAAAAAAGACGGGTGAAACAGACTCCTATTGAACTTTTTCACAATATTGTTTATGCATACTTCCGCATCCGCAAGATGGCGGCCTCCATGGAGCGATTTGGTGCGTCAAACCTTCGAAATTCTCAAAGGATCCAGCAAAATCTGGATTTTCAACATAAGATTGTGAATCAAAAAAAGACGGGTGAAACAAACTCCTGTTGAACTTTTTCGCAATTGTTTATGCATACTTCCGCATCCGCAAGATGGTGGCCTCCATGGAGCGATTTGGTGCGTCAAAGCTTCGAAATTCTCAAAGGATCCAGCAACATCTGGCTTTTCAACATAATACGTACGCGTTCATTCACAACACCAGCTTCGCCGGCTATTACAGAACCTTTGTTTTTGATTCAGAACCTTATATTGTTACGTGTGTGGGGGTAGGTAATGAAATACCTTAGTCCAGATAGAATTGTAGAAATTAGCCTGCTCTGAAAGTCACGAAGAAGAAACCTTCATGTATTTAAGTTAGGGCCGAATGTCCGTGTAAGCATTATGTGTCTCCATGCGAGGGGTGGAGCTATGCTAATTAGGTAGGGCATAAGGATAAATTCCCAGTATGTAATTGCCCTTGTGATTTTTCCCTTTGTTCTTATGACATTTATGCGGCCAGCCTTGCACTCGGCACCTAATTACAACAACCCAACCGCCGGCAGTACCCGAACATTACGATCTTGCCCAGCCAAACATTCACTAAGGACGGCTAGGCCACCCCCCCTCCACCCCCGAGCTTCGTCAGTGGGCCTCAAGAATGACCGTGAGGTCACGCCCGAACAAGGATTGGTTGAGGAACGATGGGGCGATGTGAAGGCGCTGCATGATTGGTTAGAGTGTGACATCATCGTCGGACATTCGAGCACTGGAGCAAAAATGGAAGCGACCGCCATTACTCTCTCTCTCCCCCTCTCTCTCTCTGTCTGTGCTGCGCTTCATCGTGAGCAGTCGCATTTCCCTCTCTCTTGTGCTGACTTGGTGCAAGCGATCACGCCATTGTTCTCTCTCTCCCTGGGCCATCGGAGGAGGAGGGATTTCGGCTGCCCTGCGCGGACCGGCTGGCTGCGGTGTGACTTCATGCCATCAGGCATTTCCCCCGGGGCCCGTTCGTGGCTTGGGGCCCGTGGTTCGGGGCCCGTTAGACAAACATCGGTGGTTCAAAGACCATTTGAGGCCGCCAGGCTGAGTATCAGCCAACGCACCACATCACATTTTATTTTATTACTTTCTCCCCGTGTCTGTGTTTGTGTCTGAGTGGAGGATCCTCATTTAGGAATTTTAGTTTGCCGTGCATTTCTTTTTATTGCCTGCATTATTTCATTAAACTCATTATTTGTGCATTTTCAATTCCTGTGTCTTGTACGTTTATTTGCTTTTCGTTTTGGAAAACACACGTCGCGCCTGTCTGTCCGTCAGTTCAGGTAAGGGCCTCGTTATCCCTCCCCCGTGCTTGCCAAAGGAACCGTCATCAATTCGGCTCATACGCCTCGGAGTTAAAGCTCGGTCGGTCATCCGTCACCCAGGGGTCTTAACCCCGGGGACATGACAATATGTCCTTTTAAATCAGAAAATAAAAAGAAATGGCATTGACAAAATTATTGACACCCCAGACTTAATATTTGTTAGCACAGCCTATGGACAAAATAACTGCAGTCAAGCACTTCCTATAGCCATGAATGAGCTTCCTACACCTCTCCACTAGCAGTTTGGCCCACTCTTCTTGTGCAAACTGCTCCAGTTCTCCCAGATTTGAAGGATGCCTTCTCTCAACTGCTGTTTTCAGATTCCTCCACAGGTGTTCAATGGGATTTAGATCTGGACTCATTGCTGGCCACTTCAGAATGGTCCAGTGTTTTGTCTTGAACCATTTCTGGGTGCTTTTTGAAGTGTGTTTGGGGTCATTTTACTGCTGCAAGACCCATGACCTTCGACGGAGACCCATCCTTCTAACACAGGGTTGAACATTGTGCTCCAAAATGCCTTGGTAATCTCCTGATTTCATGATGCCATGCACACATTCAAGACACCCAGTGCCAGAGGCAGCACAGCAACCCCAAAACATCACTGAACCTCCTGTTTTTTCTTTCTTTTCTTTTGGAAGGTGTTCTTTTCTTTGAAGGCTTCATTTTGTTTTCTATAAACATAGAGATGATGTGCTTTTCCAGAAAGCTCTAACTTGGTCTCATCTGTCCACAGGGCATGCTCGCAGAAGGATTTTGGGTTGTTCAGGTGTGTTTTGGAAAACTCCAGTCGGGCTTTCTTATGTCTGTCTCTCAGCAGCAGTGGGCTCCTCCTGGGTCTCCTTTCATTGAGTTGGTGACGGATGGTGTGAGTTGAAACTGTCGTACCTTGTGTCTGAAGGTCAGCTTTAATCTGTTTGGCAGTTGATCAGGGTGCTTTCTCCACCATTCGAACAATCCTTCACTGCAATCTACGATCAGGTTTTCTCTTGCGGTCACGTCCAGGGAGGTTAGCTAAAGTGCCATGGGCCTTAAACTTCCTGATAACATTGCGTACGGTGGATACAGGAACATCAAGGTCTGCAGATGGACTTGTAGCCTTGAGATTGTCCATGCTTGGCTTCAATCTTGTGTCTGACCCCCTCAGACAATTCTCTAGTTTTCTTTCTTTTCACCATGCTCATTGCGGTACACACAGTGACACAAAACAGCAGAATGACTCCTTTCTTTATTCAAACTGGGTGAATGAGTGATTTTTATATTGTAGGCAACTGCTACTCACCACAGGTGAGTTCAACTCCAAAGTAAAGGAGAATCACCTGCTTCAAATCCAATTATTTCTAACAACTTTTAAAAGGTGCTAATAATATTGTCCGAGCCATTTTAGGATTGCTGTGTTGAGTAAGCTAAGATTTAGTATTTTTTTCAGCTTTTTTTGTTTTGTCCCTCCGCAAACTAAAGAAATACATATGTGGATACCAAAAGATTTTTTATTTCAACAATTTCCTGGAAGAAATGGTGAATTATTTGAAAAAAGTGCAAGGGTGCCAATATTTTCAGCCACGACTGTAGATAATTTATGTCCTGGTGCATGATGCTGCAGCCACCTAGCCCGTGTTATCCACATAAAGTTATATTTTTACCATGGGTTTGAAGTTTGTAACTTAAAAGATGAGGCCGTGCATAAGGAACAAAGACAGACAGACAGACAGAAAGCCACAGAGAGAAAATGGCGTATATATATATATATATATATATATATATGTATGTATGTATGTATGTATGTATATATATATATATATATATATGTATGTATGTATGTATGTATGTATATATATGTATATATATATATATATATATATATATATACATATATATATATATATATATATATATATATATATATATATATATATATATATATATATATATATATATATATATATATATCTCAGAAAGTTATCTGTCTCTCGGAAAATGGCATTAATCTGCACTCTGACTCTGTGAGGTCCGCAGTTTGAAGCCCTGCCAGGTCATACCAAAGACCTTCAAAAATGTTTCCTTGCTTGATGCATAGCGATGAGAGGATGTTGTGGAGTATCCTCATCAGATTTATAAGATCCTGAAACATTGTTCTCAAACGATGTCCCAGTGCAGCTCTGACTGTATTTCATCATGCCATTTAAATCGAACTACTTATACCGGACAACAGACCTGGCATGAAAAGTTTGACGCACATGAACCTTTCCATGCGTTTGACAGTTTCTAGTGTCAAACAACCGTTTGTCTTGCCAGGGTTTGTTGCCTTACTGAAGTACGCAGTAATTGCTGTCGAACGTCGTGACGTCATTTCCCACGGACCGTTCACTTGTGACACCGTCCTTCATCCATTTCAAATCCTGGACAACCGTAGGTTCCAGTGCCGATAGGAATTATTCTAACCGCATATTGTTGTAGCTTGTGTCTCAAATGGATCACATTGCCTTTCCACACAGCTCAGACATATCAAAGGATGGTTATGAGTAAGAGGGACCGTTACTAGCCCCAGGTGCTCGAGTGTCTCAAAGCCTTGTAACAAATTATCGTCGTCTCCACTGTGGTGCTTGTAATGGTGTATTTTCCTGAAGTTGATAGCCTCTATGAACAACAATAGAGTC